>NC_061514.1:147323139-147346654 GCF_022539505.1 Lolium rigidum
TTGTTAAGGCTTATAAGTATTCTTTACCTCCCCTTGTGTCGAATCAATAAATTTGGGTTTTACTTCCCTCGAAGACTGTTGCGATCCCCTATACTTGTGGGTCATCAATGATCTCATCCAATCCCTACCATACCGTACAACCTACATCGGGGTAATTACTCACACATGGATTGGGAATCAGGGATGCTTGATGGAGAGGCATCGGTGATGATGATGGCGATGATCTCCTCCAATTCCCCGTCCCGACAGGGTGCCAGAACGGAGTTTATGGTTCCCGGATTGGGGTTTCTGGTGGCGGCAGAGCAGCGGAACTCTTTCTGGAAAAACGTCGAACCCCCCTCTATTTTCAGGTTAGATGCTTTTATATAGCTAGGAGGAGAGGTCGAGGGGGCGCCCGAGGCGGCCACACCACCCCTAGGCGCGGCCAGGGGTGGCCCGCACCTAGGCTTGGTGTGGGATCCCCGTGGCTCTTCTTCGTCTCGTCTTCTGGCTCCGTGAGACTTCGTGTGAAATAGGGACTTTGCGATATTTTTTAGGAATTTTCCTGAAAGTTGTATTTCTGCACAAAAACGAGACACCAGAGCAATTCCGCTGAAAATAGCGTTAGTCCGTGTTAGTTGTATTTAAAACACACAAATTAGAGGGAAAACAACAACAAAAGTGTTCGGGAAAGTAGATACGTTTTGGACGTACCAACCATGAAGGAACCAACCAAGGAAGCAGCTAACCATAGGACCGACCGACCAAGACGAGCAATACACTTGACAACGTCAAGGCAAAGATCCCAGAGAAGGAGAGAAAGAGTTAGTCCAATTCGGACTAGCACAATCTAGCTAGATAGGAAGAGAGAAAGGGAAAGCAAAAGAAAGTGGAAGCCCGGGAGGTGTAGGAGCTAAAGAAAGCGTCCTCCCAGCACTTGAGAGTTCATCATCTTGTACAATATCCACCAAGATAATCCACCAAAGTAGGTGTCAACACCCGGATTTTTAAGTCCAGATGCCTATTATGCCATACATCGCAATCCTAGGAAGATTTTTGTTGCGAGACATAACAGTTGAATATCATAGAGTCATCATTTATTACAACACATAGTCGTCTTACAAAGGTAGATCACATGATCCAATATTACAATAGTAGTTGATCTATTGATCAACGAACATCACAAATAGCGCTAGCGAAGTAGTAGTGGCTATCTAATCCACAGGCCAACGCTTGACGTCAGGAGTAGTCCTAGTTGTCGTAGACGTCCTGCTGTCCATCTTCCTCGTATTGCTGTTCTCCTTCAAACTCTGGCCATTTGAATAGCCAGGGACAAAGCCATGAGTACTTTTAAAGTACTCGCAAACTAATACTAATGTAAGTACTTATCAATTTTAGTAAGGGGGTGCTAAGCTCTAAGTTTATTTGCATAAAGCCAATTTTAGTTCACAAACATTTAGTAAAAGCCTCTTCATTTACTAACTAACTCAAGTGGGAACATTAGTGTCATTCCCACAAATCTGTTGTGATTCAAGTCAAATTCACCATTCACCTTTCAAGTTCAAATCACAAGTCATGTGTCACATTTTTGAAAATGGTCTGATGACGGAACAGTATGGTCTTTCCAACCGTCCATAACCGTGGACGCGGCTATTCGAATAGTTTTACACTCTGCAAAGGTCGCACACTTTTGCCACAACATTTGCAATAATCCGTCAGGGTTAACTGGCCCTGATTTATCACACTCCGTGTGCGGACTACCAACCATTACCTTTCACTTACATACTCTAGTATAGGCACCTCTGCCCATGAGCTTGGCCTCCCAGTGAAGACATACTGTCAGCCTGGGAACTGCACAGGGCTTGGGCCGGACATTCACCTCATTTCACGTCATTTCACATCATTTCATATTTCTTTGGAGGCAGCCTTGGCATAACCCCGATGACGCTTGTTTAGAGGGAACCCATACTAAAGCACATAAATTTCTAGTTAAGCCCTTACCCATGTTGGGTATTGTGGGGGTACTTTCAAATTGGAATGGTATCGCATCCGAACCCAACCATCAGTTTTCGTAAAATTCACCAAGTCATTCACAAGTCATATCCACCTTCAAAATCTTTCAATAGAATGATTCATCATTCCAAGGTTTTCAAAGTCATTTCATTTCACATGTTCCCATCTAGAGTAGTCAATTTTATTTGTTTAGCACTAGCAACTAGTCATGACGGGTGCTAACTAGCTTTGATTACTCTAGGCTAAATTTGATGCTCTTGTGCTACTCTAGACCAAGTGAATCATAAATCAAAAAGTAACTTTGATAAATCAACATCAATAAAGCTTGTAAGGTAAAAACTTGGGATAGGACTATTAAGCATAAAGTAAAATGTGGTGATGCCTTGCTCTTGTAGAGCTTTGCATTTTGCAAGATTATTAGCTTGCAACAATATAACTTGCATTAGTCTAGCTTGCCTTGGTTGGTGTAGTGATCAAAGTTCTCTTCTTCTTCCTCTTGGTAGAAGGCCTCCTCCTCTTGATAGTCTCTGGTACTAGCGTCTATAAACGAATACGAGGATACAATCACCAAACAATACTTAAGTAGACTAATTAGCCTTAATGGCTCACACAAGATGATCTAGCATCATCACTTAACATTTATTCAAAATTATGCTAGGGTTTTCTCACTTAGTGTTAGGAAAATAATTTACTCTCATTGAAATATGGTTCTATTTAGTTTGGAGAAATAATTTCCTCTCATTGAAATATGGTTCTATTTAGTTTGGAGAAATAATTTCCTCTCATTGAACCTTGTTAAGATTTAATCTCCTCAAATAATAATGGATGAGCACATGTTGACCAAGGTCAACACTTTATCTTTATCATTGGGGAAAATGATTTAAATGAGGTATGTCACCTCATGTAATTTAAATACTACTATAGACATGATTTAATATGCTCAATAATAACATATGGGGTCATGTAGGCTATGTCATCACCTCACATTGAATTACTTGAAATAATGATTTAAATGAGATGCTAAATCTCATGGAATTTAAATACTAGTTTTGAAATAATTTAAATGAGCTAGAAATGGCCACATAGCCACTATTTGAATCTAGCCCATGATCATATGAAACAACCATATCATATTTTTACATAATCAATTAGAGTATTTGAAAAGTGAATTATGAGAGGTGGAATCACCTCAAAATTCATCATGGTTGATTTTATAAATTTATTTGAATTCTGAAAACTCTCTGAATTGTTATTTTTACTATTCAAATTCTACAATAGATCTTGGTTTGAAACTAGTGGGGTTTGATAGAGCATTTCACTAGCTTTCCAACAATATAAAGTTCATCAAATTTGGTTGAGCAGATTTGAAGTTATTTGATTTGGAACAAAGCATCTGTAAGGAAATTGACTGAAATGATTTAATTTGAATTCAAATTTTTGGGCCTGCGCGGGAAAGAAGATGGGCCGAACAGAGAGAAACAGAATGGGCTGGCCCAACAGTGCTTCTCACGCGGCAGGCCGCCTGACAGGTGGGGGCCACACATCAGCGGGGGTAACTCACCGAATCGGTACGCTGCTCGTGAGGCGTTGGATTAGACGAGGATCTGACGGTGGAGCGTCGTCGTCGTCGTCGACGAGAAGCAGGTGCTGGCACGGCGGAGGTAGGGGGTCGGCGGTGATCCTGGGCTCCGGCGATCGACGACAATGTGCTGCGGTGACGTTGTCGAAGACGAGGAAGCGAGTGGTGGTCGTGGGAGGAGCCGAGGTGGCCGAAATCGACGACGTCGCTGAGCTACTGGCGCGGCGGCTCCGATCAAATTCCGGCGGCTGAGGGTGTAATTGGCGAGGTGAGGTGGTCAGGGAGGATCAGGAGGGAGAGGGGAGCACGTTGGTGTGAAGAATGAGGCGCGGGGTGGCCTCCTTTTATAGGATCGAGAGGTGGCAGGAGAGGTCGTCGTTCTTGCAGTACGGGCGCGGCAGGGTTTGATCATGGCGTCGTCTACCAGGCGCGGGCGTCCAATGGCGCGTGTCTGAGCGCGTACTGGTGCGGTGTGGACCGCGCGTGCGCAGGGAGAGAGGGAGAGGAGGACGACCGCGACGAGGCGATGCAGCACTCTGGCGCGCTCTGCATCGTGACCATGCGCATCATGGCATGTACTGGGCGTCCTGTGCGCGCGTCGTTTGGCGAGTGTCGTGCTCGTCTCGCGCCAGGGAAGGTACCAGCGTGCGTGGTGGAGTGGGGTGAAGCTCGTTGACATGCTGATGATGACCAGAGAGAGGGAGAGACAATGAGTGGCATGAGGGCCGGCATGAGCATGGCATGGTCCTGTTCTGAGCATTTCTACACTTTAATCACCACCAGCAAGTACATGGCTTGATGCAGGAGATGCAGAGGAGCAAAATCATCACAAACCAAAAGTGATTTAGGCTAAAATCCAGTGAGTAATAAGGTGTGTGCCAAAAGCCAAATGATGCCTGCCATGTGTTCGACAGTATGGCCGCATGAAGCTTTTGTTTGAATTTTGAAATTAGTTTTGGTGGAGTTGCTTTGAATAAAGATTGGAGTAGAATGGCGGTGGTGGTGGTCAAAATGGTGCTGGTTTGCAAAGTTTCAAAAAGGGGGAGGATCTTCTCTTTGATTCAATGTTGCCACTTGTCACCCCTATTCTAAGCAATGGAGGCAGAGTCAACCATGGTGGTCAACACAAAACTTGTTCACCTTGATGTGGTCTTGGATGAGGTGCAAAGAAGTGAGAGGGTTTAGTTTAAGAATCTCCAAAACCAGGGGTTCAAAGTGGGTATGCTGATAAAAATGTCACATGTGACCATAAGTGCATGTGAGTTGCAAAATCCTTATCTTTTCATTTTGATTTGGTTTTTCTTGATCCCATTGATGTGGTTGAGTGTTAAAAGGATATAAGAGAGTAATCCAAACATTGAAACCAAGTTTGGTGGCCTTTTGCTCAAAATTACAATTTGGCTTAACTTCTCAAATTTGCCTCTATGGACCATTTTGTTTTATTTTGATTTTCTTTTGTTTAACCTTTGAAAAGGGTTCAAGGGTGATGGGTAGGGTTAGATTAGGTTTGGAGATGGTTTCAAACCATTTGGGTAGAGTATGAGGGCATAGGGCAAGATTTGGTAATATGGCTATGTGCCACATATGCCTCTATGCATATGTTTATTTTCTTTTTATTTCTTTTTGTTTCACCTTAGACTTGACTTGTTAAGTACTAGGTAAGGTTTACTAAGGTTTTCCAATTCTCTAAACAAGGTAGAAGGGCTTAGGGTAAAGTTTTACAAAGATAGCCATAGCCTCATATGTGAGGGTATTTGCATTTTCTATTTTTCTTATTTGTCTCCCTTTGATCTAAATGACCTTGGCTTAGGGTTTAGGGTTTTGGAAACATATGTTCAATGCAATAAACAAACAATCATGGCAATATCACAACATATAAGCATGCTCACTATGTACCAAACTTACTTTAATAAAAGTTTTTGTTGGTTCCATATTTTGTAAAAAGGAAATTCATTTTCTTCTTTGTTTTAAAAATTTGGTGTGTTACAGTAGGACGTAGGGTTGTTAGCCAAAGGGCGGCCCGAACCTGGGTAAAAGTGCTCGTGTGTACTTTGTGTATGCTATTCCTCCGCCTTAGCATGATCCTAAGGAGGCGTTGAGGCCGGAACGCCTTCGTGCCCACTACCGAACAAAAATGGGGGTGTGTTCATCCCCGGTCTCCGCGTAGGCGAGACACGACATCTGGCACGCCGGGTAGGGGGCGCTCGTGTTTAGGCATCGACAACCTTCATTATCGACGACAAAGTTCGTAAGCATCATTGACATCGTCACCAGTGCCATCTTCAGCCGCATCGTCGTCAGCCATGGCACCGAAGAGGAACACTGTGATAGGGGCCAGAAATGCCGCAGTAGACACGCCCATCATAGGAACTCGCTCTCACGGCCCTGCCACATCGGAAGGTCAGTTGAATCCCGCGTAGTGCGCTAACACCGTGGGAGGTTCCGACCAGCACGTTGGATCAAGCGCTGCGGCTCCACCTCCGCCATAGCCGTATCCTGCGGATGATTCCGACGCGCACGTCGGAGGAGGTGCAGCTGAGCACGAGGTCCCACTACCGGGAAACCTAAGAGGCATCGCCAATGATGACCAGTTCTCTGGCAGCGCAGGAGGCGCCGCCAACGTAGACATGCCATCCGGTGGCGCAGGAGGTGTCGCCGTTGAAGATGCGCCATCCGGTAGCACAGGAGGCGCCGCCGGTAGAGCCGCCCTGCCGGGTGGCGCGGGAGGTGCCACCGGCGAGGGCATCCCCTCTGGAAGAGCTGTCCCACCCAGGGCCCCGGGCGCGCCCTCAACCACCAGCCGCCCCAAGTCCCGCTGGGGTCCATCGGGTCACACCCAGTGTTGACCACTCATCTCAACCTTACCGTTCGGGGAACTGTACCCTAGCGGAAGCCTTTGCCGCTGGGAATCAATTCGTTCTTGGGGCAAACTGTGCGTCTGCTTCGTCAGGGCGTTCCAGGGAGGCTTCAAACTCCCTGGGACGCTCATCCAACTCCACTCCATCGTCTAGAAAGAAGGTGAGCAGCTGCATGACTTCATGTTGCGGTTCTCGCAGATCACTCACACCATCCCAGAAGCCGAAGATGCCACTATCGTTGGCGCGTTCATGACGAAAGTGCGCGATAAGAAGACGAGGGAAGAGCTCAACGTGCACCCCATCAGAAATACCCACGAGCTTTGGGCCATGGCCGACCTCTGCTCCCTGGCAGAGGAAGGACGCCTGGCACCCGAGGATGCTGCTTGGGAGGCTGTAGCTGGCGCCAACACTGGTGGCGCTCCCGCGAAGAAGGGAGGATCGCGCAAGCGCGGGCCTCCGCAAGTCCTGGCGCCGACCCTAGCGCTCTGGCCGGGGCCACCTAGAAGAATCAGGCCACTGAGGAGGCAGCGGCCGTCAAGCCCGCCATCAAGAGGTGGTGCCCCGTACACGAGTCCGATGAGCACAACGTCTGCGACTTTCACACCGTCATCAAATACGCCGAGAGGCGAAAGAAGCGCTTTGCTGAGCAGGCGGCTGGTGGTACCTTCGGGAATTTCTTTCGCTGCAATCAGCCTGGACATCACGCCAAGAACTGCACCGCTCAGTTCGGCCCTGGAGCCCCCGCGGTGCAGCGCGGGATCGACGTGGGTGGCGGACGTGGAGGAGAAGGAGGCTCCGTTCAAGCGGCGCGAGGAGGGCGCAGACGGGGCCACGGAAACACATTCCCTCAACTATACAAAAATCGCCGTCCCTGGTGCAGACCAGGACGGAGAGGACGGCGAGTGCAGGACCTACCCACAGGTCAATGATTGTGTGTGCGCACATGGAGGAGCTTACATCATAACTTCTCACGGGGAGTTTTACCGTTTCTCCAGTGAACTGTGCGCCGTTCAGCCCAGTCCAGAGGAGCAGCGGCCGCTTCGGTGGTCGCACATACCCATCACCTTTGATGTGAGGGATCATTCGGACCGCGTAGCCGGCGTCGGCACGCTGCCCTTGGTGGTCTCTCCCATCATCAAGAATGTCAAGGTCTCCGAAATGCTGGTGGATGGAGGGGATGGCCTCAACATCCTCTCAATTAAGTTGGTGAAAAAGTTGCAGATCACGGAGGATCAATTAGTCCCTACTAAATCTTTCTTGGGTGTGAATCAGGGAGCGTCTCAGCCGTATGGTAAGATTGATCTTGTGGTGACCTTTGTTTCCAAAGATAACTACCGCACTGAGAACATCATATTTGATGTTGCGGACATCGCCTTGCCGTACCAACGGCATCATAGGGCGCCCTGCCTTGGCAAAGTTCATGGTGGTCACCCACCATGCCTATCATGCACTCAAGCTTCCCTCCCCGTGAGGCGCCCTGCCTTGGCAAAGTTCATGGTGGTCACCCACCATGCCTATCATGCATTCAAGCTTCCCTCCCCGTGGGGTGCCCTGCCTTGGCAAAGTTCATGGTGGTCACCCACCATGCCTATCATGCACTCAAGGTTCCCTCCCCGTGGGGGACCTTGACTGTCCAAACTGATACGAGGGATGTCGTGCTCTGTGCTAAACAGATGTTCAAAGCAGCTACCACCGCCTCTCCCTACTATCACTACAAACAATTGGGGCTTCAATGATGGTTTGGGGATGATGTTTGAGAAATCCATCAGTGATTGTCTTTTTCTATGACGATACGGCGTTTTCGCGTCACAGCTGGCGTTTTGGGCCACTCGGCCCGAAAAATTAGTGACGGGCGAGGTCTAAACGTCAACGATTATGCAGAAATGAGCGCCGCGCGTGGTGAGCGGCCCGAACTGCGGAGTCAGCAGGGGGTTCGTCACAAAAACTGGGGTTCGGGCCGGTGGACACACCTGACCCACACTCTGCATGCTTCTGTTCACGTACTTTTCTTTCTGCCCCGCACAACAGTCCAAGGCCTATAGCACTGGGACCCATATTTGTAAGGGGAGACAGCCACTGTCTGCACACATGTACCTGGTTTGCAGCACTTAGGCCTGCATGTCAGGTACCGACACGACCCACCTGCATGGGGCCGCCCGTTCTCACAGCCTCCCACCATGCGAAGTGGACTAGAACTGTCAGTACCAGCAACATGGGTTCCACATGTCAGTTGCCATGCAAAAAAAATTGTGCACGTGCGAGCACAAGTGTCTGCCTGCCGTTAATTCTGGATGCATGGCCCCGCAGGTCAGAGCCTGGTGGGACCCTTGTGTGAGAGTTTTGGTGGGTCCGCCATTCCAATAATCTGTGGGGCCCGCATGTCAGAGCCTGGTGGGTCCCGCATGTCATGGTTTGGTGGGCCCAACCTATCAGAGTATGGACCCAATATGTCAGAACTTGTGGGGCCCCATGTCAGAGCTTGGTGGGTCCCTGGTCCCATTCCCGTCGGGCCCACATGTAGCCGTGGGACCTACTGGATTCACTGGGTGTCCCACCTGTCAGCTACGCGTCGTGGTGTTGTTTGTGCCAGATTGGCTGACAAAAGGCCTAAGACCAATTTATTCAGGTCGAAACAAGACATGCAGAGGAAATTACTGGGCCAAAGGCCAATTTATTCAGGTCGAAACAAGACACGCAGAGGAAATTACTAGGCGCAAGGCCTATTAAGGTTGAAACAAGAAACGCTGAGGAAATTACTGGGCCTAATAACTAAGGGCAATTGGGCTTAGACAATCAGGTTTGAGGACAACATATGGTGGCATGTCTAGCATGAACACAGAGCTAGTTCTCTAATTTTCCCTTCTCAGTAGCCCGAGGGCCACTACATACAGCTCTGCCTACAGCACCAGCAAGAATAACAACATGAGGAGTAAGGTAAATTTAAAATTAAAAAATAATAACATGAGGAGTAAGGGCGATACATAAACCATAGATAATTTCTATATTTAATCTACACCAGCTGTTATACTGATCAGGTATAGCAAAGCGGCTAACTAACAATTTTTGCCAGTCATAGTACCTATACTTAACACACCACATGAATTAGGGGCAGCAGGTTAATTAAGACCTAGGATTGCTTACATCAACACCAACGCCTGGGTTCATGTACACTCCACATATAAACAAAACTAGTTGATACCCCGCGCGTTGCGGCGGGAATAAAAGATGATTTTCCTATATGCAAAAGTAGCCTAAATTCTACTTGGAAATCATACTCTCCTCTTGAAAATAAATTTTTTGGTGTTGATGCAAAAGCTAGAATATATTTGTATATACCTTGATGCAAATAATTCGGAAAGACTTCCACCATATTTGCTTAGATGCAGCAACACTTATATACCCTGAAGAACCTATGAAAAGCATGAAATTAAGCATGCCAAAAAAAACTGAACAGAATATTTGAAAAAAATGTCATGGTCAAGAGAAATTGCTTCCACCATAACAGTAGGTTAATTGTTTGAAACAATGGTACCAAGAATCGTTGTCTGTGTACCGAAGCTTATTGTATCGATGTGAACTTCACAGGACGTGTAGGAGTCCAAGAAGTGCAATTTTGTTACGAAGTGCATTGCTGAAAACATGAGAGCCTTCAATCTATTGTTCGATATTTTGTTGCAAAAGAGGAACATAAATAATGTAGACTGTAAATCTGAATGTTTTTTTTAAATAAGTGAGTGACATATTAGCTAGAAATGAAATTACGTGCAATATTTGTGCGTAGGGATGGAACTGTAGCATCCGTCAAAAAGTCATACATGCAAAAGGACCAATTAGAATAGCATCCATCAGTACACTAATGGTGAAAGCATGGTTTCAGCAGTAATGTTTTGTAACACTGTTAGAGAAGCAAACATAAAATAAAGTGCGATGCCTTGAATTTGCAATAACAAAAGATATTTAAGTGAATGAAGAGATACCTTGGCCAGTTATTTTTGTATGGCTAATGTCAAATATAATAACTCGCCGAATAGTGCATGGAGCCGCAACTTCCTTGCAGGTGTTCCCCCGATAAAAAAGGTTTCCTTGCATTCTGGGGCGACAGTGATGTAACTTCTCTGATCATTGCTGAAAGATGTATACCTTGATAGCTTTGACATATTATAATTGGGAAGCAAGCTAGGTATATCCGAAAATAGTTTGAGAATACAAATCACAGACGGAGGAGGCAGTCATCTAGCTTCCTTCTATAACAAGGATAAAAAACAGCTGCCCGATTAGACCATGACTTCAGAAAATGTTTGTGGGTGTGGGATGTGGCGATGATTCATATGGGACTGATCTGATTCTGCTTCTGCCCCTATTATCAATCTGCACTCCGATCTGTATGAGCATAAGCAAGGAAACAAAAATCCTTAATCTTACTCCTTTTGCAGCCAACCAATCAAACCAAGAGTGCACGTTCTGGAAGCTGTCTTAGGTTTCTCATCGAGTAACATTCTTGCATCCAGATGGTTTCGGGGTCAGAGAGCAGTACCTACAAAGTTTCGGGATTAGCTCAATAGTTGTGACTGAGAAGAGGAGGAGGACCAGCCAAGTATGTCCGCGTTGAGTAGAGAGCGGAACTCCAGTTGGGGTGGACGAAGATGACCACCAAGGAGAGAGGACCATCTATGGAGATCGAGCGCATGGAGTCGACGTACGGGAGCGTCCGGGCGGACGAACGGAGAGGACGTGTATAAGCTAGGTACCGTGCGTTATGGAGTAAATGAGAAACTGAAACGGTAGTACTGGTCACATTGGGTGGATTAGATGGGAAATGAAATTGAAGGGACAACTGAAGGGAAGTGGAAGTGCGGTGGGGAGCGACACCACACAGGAATCCCGGAGACTTGGCCAGCGCTAAATCAAGAACATCTATCTAAAATCCAACGGACATAAACAATTGAGGTGATGTGGCTTCATCAGATTTCAGCTTGCAAACATTAAATGCATTTTAGTGGGGATGAACTTTATAGATATTATAGATATGACAGTACTTCAACCTCATATCAAGTGCATCCATGGGGCCCCTGCATACTAATTTCATCAGGGGAATACACCATATCCCTTATCAAAAGACAGTGAAGTTCAACTGTGCACACCATAACCATAACTAACAACATGCAAGATGCATACGGGGCTGAACAGCTAGGAGTGGCGAGAACAAAAGTACGGAACTAAAGTGGACGACTTAGCCTTGTAGATATTCACTTGGAGGCCGTGGTACTTTAGGCTGAACAGTAATATGTCATTGAGCTGCAGGCCATGACTCACGACAAAGCCATGCCAGCCCCGTGATAGCACCATCTGCCCGTCCAATTCCGTGACTGAAACCCGATCCTCAGAGGAGCAATTTGCGGACACGCAAATAGGCAGACGGAACATCAGGAAGACCTTCAGCACACTCCAAAAATGGGGCGGGATGACAACCATTTCCAAGTCATCCAAGTCTAGCTGGACATAGAAGCGATGCAACGTTTCCCCTTTCGACACGCACAGATTGCGAGGCACCCCATCAGGACTACTGAGAAGAGCCACGACCTCCTTCCTGCCCTGAATGAAGGGCTTCACTGTCCACACGTTCGTGGGGAGCAGATCAGACTCAGATTGTGGTTGCGAGCCCTGACCCACCATGTCGCACTTGGTCATATGCATCACCTAGTCAAGGAAAGATGCATTAATATTATTGATGGACATATATATCTTTATAGCAAGATGAGATCATATATAATTTAAAATCAAAGAGCATATATATGTAATGTACTTTGTACAGTGTGTTATCAAGGCACTGCACGTGATCAAAGCATGTCACAATGTAACCATCTGTGTTCTTTCTTTTTTGAACATTCACTTGTATTCATTAATTGAGCTCAACAGTGCTCATACACCTCATAGCCATATATGTTTCACCACAGCAAAATATGCATGTAATAAAATATCTACGGAGAAATATGCATTGTGGAACAATGTCAGGTTGCACCTGTCATGATGCATGTGATGCCTCGAATAATGATCCACATATATACACCAACAAACCAACCTGTAATATATCGATCCCAGCCTCCCATGAAATCCCTATGGCCTAGCTGGCTAGCTATCCATTTTTTCCTGCTTGTCAAATCCAGCCTAGAGGGAAGCAAACTGCAGCTCCATTTTCAGACCGTAGTGGTGCTCAAATGGTGGCCATAGCCCTTGCTGCCGTCCGCCGCCGTGGATATTGCCAACGGAGCATCAAATCGAGCAATATATCCAAGAAATTAAGTTATGGAATGTTTAATCCTCTTGATATGGAGTTGATCTGAAACTAGAAAATCACCTTAGGTTGTTGGATTTCTCACATGCCAATTGTGATATTTGGAGTTTATTTTTTTGGGTAGGTGCAAATCCATTAGGTAGCTGCAATTTTGGGTAGCTTGTGCTTCTGAACAAAAACCATTGGCATGGGCAATTCTTTGTTGATTTGTTTTTTCCAAGAATTGAATTTTTTTTTGCTTTAAAGGGATTTGGCCCTACTTATGTTCTATGCCTCGCTCCGCCATTGCAGACGAGAACCAAAATCTCAAAGCATATGTTCCGAACCGAACCGAAATCTCAACGGATCTAGTGCGAATCAACCGCTCACCGGCCCTACCTATGAAGGTGGCGCTGGTAGTAAAAACCCTAACCCCTAATCCAATCCCACCCAATCTAAGTCTACAAACCAAACTAAGTAATGTAGCAGATATTTGAACTTACACAGCTATCCCGGGAAGGAACAGGAACCGCCGCAGCATTAGAAGAAGGCGCCGCCGTGGATGCAGGACAAGGAAAACAAAACGGCATTGGCGACGTAATAATCTCTGAGATTTCCTCATCCTGGAGTCCCAATAAGTCACTGATCCATGCCTCCACTCCGACCATCCAGCGGGCATGTGGATCCATGCCGAGGGGTAAGGGAGGAGATTTGGGGGGAGGGGGGAGGGCGGTGGCGGAGCTGTCCAAGGGAAGCTCACGAGGGGGAGCGACCGAGCAAGGGCAGAAGCGCTGAGGAGGGTCGCGCTTCCAAACGCGAGACAGAGCATATGCCTACTCTGATCATAAAAAATGTAGCGTTCCCCAAAGCATGGGCCAAATTTGCTACCACAAGGACCATGTTGGGCCTTAAACGGCCTATGAAACACGATACTTCTCGATTATGTTGGGCATCATACACTACAAGAAAAGTTGCCATGGCCGACGAAGTTGAAGTCGCGCCGTGGTTGCTGGTGCACCATGGCCGACGATTTTTGGTCTCTCTGTTGTGCATGTCAAAACTTTTTTTTCTCGTTTTTGAGGCCACCTAGCCCGACGAAAACGGCCAAAACGTCGCGTATGGTGGCCCGGGACGTGGTGCATCTCGAATTGTCGGGTTCGCCGGCCGAGTCAATGCAAATCCGCACCGCCCAGGGATGTAGGGCCCAGATGGCAGCCTCTCTGGCATTGTTTTTTTCTCGATCGCGCCATTTCGTTCAACGCTCT
This sequence comes from Lolium rigidum, assembly GCF_022539505.1. Lineage (NCBI taxonomy): Eukaryota > Viridiplantae > Streptophyta > Magnoliopsida > Poales > Poaceae > Lolium > Lolium rigidum. The sequence goes on from NC_061514.1 coordinate 147,337,105, forward strand.
CCGATCGAGCCGTTTACGATGCAGGATCATGGGTCCCGCATGTCATCCTCTATGAACCAAAATTCTTTCTATTCTTGGATTTTTTTGACCCCCTGATTTCTAGCTACTTCCTTTTTCTTTTGATCCATTGCCGCCTTGGAAACGTTGAGACCACTGCTGCTAAATGGGACCCGCATGTCATCCTCTATGTGCAATCAACTTTCTTTTCTTGGAGTTTTTTTTTGGCACCTCATATTTGGTCACTTGCCTTTTTCTTTCGATCGCCTGCCGCCTCTCAAACGGTGAGACCGCTCTTCTAAACGGGACCCGCATGTCATCCTCTATGTACTATAAAACTTTCTTTTCTTGGATTTTTTTTGGCACCTGATATTTGGTCACTTGCCTTTTTCTTTCTATCCCCTGCCGCCTCTCAAACGGTGATACCGCTGCTGCTAAATGGGACCCGCATGTCATACTCTATGTACTATAAAACTTTCTTTTCTTAGATTTTTTTTGGCACCTGATATTTGGTCACTTGCCTTTTTCTTTAGATTCCCTGCCGCCTCTCAAACGGTGATACCGCTGCTGCTAAATGGGACCCGCATGTCATCCTCTATGTATTATAAAACTTTCATTTCTTGGATTTTTTTGGCACCTCATATTTGGTCACTTGCCTTTTTCTTTCGATCCCCTGCCGCCTCTCAAACGGTGATACCCCTGCTGCTAAATGGGACCCACATGTCATCCTCTATGTACAATCAAGTTTCTTTTCTTGAATTATTTTTGGCTCCTCATATTTGGTCACTTGCCTTTTTCTTTCGATCTCATGCCACGTTTGAAACGTTGAGGAACCTGCTGGCTCATGGGACCCGCATGCCATCCTCTATGTGCTATAAAAGTTTATTTTCTTGGATCTTTTTTCACCCTCTGATTTTTGGCTATTTCCTTTTTTTCTTTTGATCCCCTGCCGCCTTGGAAACGTTGAGTAAGCTGCTGACTCATGGGACCCGCATGTCATCCTCTATGTACAATCAACTTTCTTTTTCTTTTGATCTCAAGCCGCATTTGAAACGTTGAGACCGCTGCTGCTAAATGGGACCCGCATGTCATCTTCTATGTACAATAAAGTTTCTTTTCTTGGATTATCTTTGGCTCCTGATATTTTTTCACTTGCCTTTTTCTTTCGATCTCATGCCGCCTTTGAAACATTGAGTAAGCTGCTGGCTCATGGGTCCCGCATGTCATCCTCTACGAACAATACAAGTTTTCTTTCTTGGAGTTATTTTTTACCCCTAATTTCTGGATATTTGTCTTTTTCGTTTGATCTCCTGCCCCCTTTGAAACGATGAGGACGCTGTTAGCAGGTCGGTCCCACATGTCATCCTCTATGAACAATAAAAGTTTCCTTTGATGGATTTATTTTGAACCCCTAATTAATTTCTGGATTTTTCCTTTTTTTTCCTTTGATCCCCTGCTGCCTTGGAATAGTTGAGGATGCTGCTGCCTCATGGGTCCCGCATGTCATCCTCTCAGAACGGTAAATATTTCTTTTCTTGGATTTTGTTTACCAAACGATTTTTGGCTTATTTTTTCTTTCGATCTCCAGCCGCCTTTAAAACGTTGAGGACGCTGCTGGCTCACGGGTCCCACATGTCAGCCTCTATGAACAATAAACGCTGAGGATGCTGCTGGCTCATGGGTCCCGCATGTCATCCTCTCAGAACGAAAATGTTTCTCTTCTTTGATTTTTTACCAACATATTTTATGTTTATTTTTTCTTTCCATCCCCTGCCGCCTTTAAAACGTTGACGACGCTGCTGGCTCATGGGTCCCCGATGTCAGCCTCCCCGTACAAGAAACATGTGATATCTTGATTATTTTGCAGACAACAAACAGTGTATTGCGCTCTGAGCTATTTCAAACGGATAAATTAAATCTTTATTTTTACATAAACAAACTTATATGTTGAATCTCCTTGTTTTTTTGTTTTTGCGAAGCATAGGACTTTCCTGTTTTTTTAGAAAAATCCGAACTTTCCTGTTTTGGAGTGGGCTGAAATTGTACGAGTCAAAAGGCCCAGTAGAATAGTTCGAAGGAATAGATGTCCAGATGCAGCCCAATTGAAATCTTTCTTTTCTTGGATTTTTTTCACCCCCTGATTTCTGGCTACTTCATTTTTCTTTTGGTCCTGTGCCGCCTTGGAAACGTTGAGATCGATGCTGCAAAATGGGACCCGCATGTCATCCTCTATGTACAATAAAATTTCTTTTCTTGGATTATTTTTGGCTCCTGATATTTTGTCACTTGCCTTTTTCTTTCGATCCCGTGCAGCCTCTCAAACGGTGATACCGCTGCTGTTAAATGGGACCCGCATGTCATCCTCTATGTACAATCAAGTTTCTTTTCTTGAATTATTTTTGGCTCCTGATATTTGGTCACTTGCCTTTTTCTTTCGATCTCATGCCACGTTTGAAACGTTGAGGAACCTGCAGGCTCATGGACCCGCATGTCATCCTCTATGTACTATAAAACTTTCTTTTCTTGGATTTTTTTTGGCACCTCATATTTGGTCACTTGCCTTTTTCTTTCGATCCCCTGCCGCCTCTAAAACGGTGATACCGCTGCTGCTAAATGGGACCCTCATGTCATCCTCTATGTACAATAAAGTTTCTTTTCTTGAATTATTTTTGGATCCTAATATTTGGTCACTTGCCTTTTTCTTTCGATCTCATGCCACTTTTGAAACGTTGAGGAACCTGCTGGCTCATGGGACCCGCATGTCATCTCTATGTACTATAAAAGTTCATTTTCTTGGTTTTTTTCACCCTCTGATTTTTGGCTATTTCCTTTTTCTTTTGATCCCCTGCCGCCTTTGAAATGTTGAGGACTCTACTGGCTCATAGGTCCCACATGTTAGCCCGTATGAACGATAAAGCTTTCCTTTCTTGGAGTTTTTTTACCCCCTAATTTCTGGCTACTTTCTTTTTCTTTTGATCTCAAGCCGCATTTGAAACGTTGGGACCGCTGCTGCAAAATGGGACCCGCATGTCATCCTCTATGTACAATAAAGTTTCTTTTCTTGGATTATCTTTGTCTCCTGATATTTTGTCACTTGCCTTTTTCTTTCGATCTCATGCCGCCTTTGAAACGTTGAGTAAGCTGCTGGATCATGGGTCCCGCATGTCATCCTCTACGAACAATAAAAGTTTCCTTTCTTGGAGTTATTTTTCACCCCTAATTTCTGGCTATTTGCCTTTTTCTTTTGATCTCCTGCCCCCTTTGAAACGATGAGCACGCTGTTGGCAGGTCGGTCCCACATGTCATGCTCTATGAACAATAAAAGTTTCCTTTGATGGATTTATTTTGAACCCCTAATTAATTTCTGGATATTTCCTTTTTTTCTTTTGATCCCCTGCCGCCTTGGAATCGTTGAGGATGCTGCTGCCTCATGGGTCCCGCATGTCATCCTCTCAGAACGGTAAATGTTTCTTTTCTTGGATTTTGTTTACCAAATGATTTTTGGCTTATTTTTGCTTTCGATCTCCTACCGCCTTTAAAACGTTGAGGACGTTGCTGGCTCACGGGTCCCACATGTCAGTCTCTATGAACAATAAACGCTGAGGATGCTGCTGCCTCATGGGTCCCGCATGTCATCCTCTCAGAACGATAAATGTTTATTTTCTTGGATTTTTGACCAACTGATTTTTGGTTTATTTTTTCTTTCCATCCCCTGCCGCCTTTAAAACGTTGACGACTGATGACCCACAAGTATAGGGGATCGCAACAGTCTTCGAGGGAAGTAAAACCCAATTTATTGATTCGACACAAGGGGAGACAAAGAATACTTGAAAGCCTTAACAGCGGAGTTGTCAATTCAGCTGCACCTGGAAACGGACTTGCTCGCAAGAGTTTATCAGTAGTAACAGTTTTATAGCAATAGCGAGTAGTGAAATAACGACAGCAGAGTAACAAAGACAACGAGTAGTGATTATAGTAAACAACAGGATTAAAATACTGTAGGCACGGGGATGGATGAACGGGCGTTGCATGGATGAGAGAAACTCATGTAACATTCAAAGCGGGGCATTTGCGGATAATAATAAAACGGTGTCCAAGTACTAATCAATCAATAGGCATGTGTTCCATATATAGTCGTACGTGCTCGCAATGAGAAACTTGCACAACATCTTTTGTCCTACCGGCCGGTGGCAGCAGGGCCTCTAGGGAATCTATCGGAAATTAAGGCACTCCTTTTAATAGAGCACCGGAGCAAAGCATTAACACTCCGTGAACACATGTGATCCTCATGTCACCGCCATCCCCTTCGGTTGTTCCAATTTCGTCACTTTGGGGCCTCGGGTTCCGGACAGCAACACGTGTATACAACTTGCGGGTAAGATCATAAAGCAATGAATATCATAATGAATCGATAACATGTTCAGATCTGAGATCATGGCACTCGGGCCCTAGTGACAAGCATTAAGCATAACAAGTTGCAACAATATCATAAAAGTACCAATTACGGACACTAGGCACTATGCCCTAACAATCTTATGCTATTACATGACCAATCTCATCCAATCCCTACCATCCCCTTCAGCCTACAGCGGGGGAATTACTCACACATGGATGGGGGAAACATGGATGGTCGATGGAGAGGCGTCGGTGATGATGATGGCGATGATCTCCTCCAATTCCCCGTCCCGGCGGAGTGCCAGAACGGAGTTTCTGGTCCCGAGACGGAGTTTCGCGACGGTGGCGGCGTACTGGATGGTTTCTGGCGAGTTTCGACTTCCTCCCGTGCGTTTTTAGGTCGAAGGCAATAAGTAGTCCGAAGGAGGGCGTCGGGGGCCAGCCGAGGCCGCCACACACTAGGGCCGCGCGGGCCCCTCCTGGGCCGCGCCGGCCTAGTGTGTGGGGCCCTCGGGCCCCCACCGGCTTGCCCTTCCGGCTCCGTCGATTGCGGGAAAATAGGACCTTTCGCACAAATTCCGAGGATTTTCCCGAAAGTTGGATTTCTGCACAAAAATGAGACACCAGAACAGTTCTGCTGAAAACAGCGTTAGTCCGTGTTAGTTGCATCCAAAATACACAAATTAGAGGCAAAACAATAGCAAAAGTGTTCGGGAAAGTAGATACATTTTGGACGTATCAACTCCCCAAGCTTAGCTTATTGCTTGTCCTCAAGCAATTCGAGTGACAACTGAGTGCGATAAAAGAAACTTTCACGAACACATTTGTTCATATGATGTAAATATTCTCATGATATGGCAAGTACTTAAGGAGTTCATAATAAGATACATGCAAATAAAATCATCTAATAGCTATGTCAATCATGGAAAAGGTACCAACAAATTAATAATGAGCATCATGAATCATGTCTATCAGCAGGATTGCAATGTTCATAGAATGATATGATAAAGTGGTATCTCGCTTGCCCATAATTGTACAGCAAAACATAAATGCTTGGGCACCTTTGAGATTTATGAGAAGGCTGGAAGTAGAGGTTATCAAAGATTAAAGCATCAAAGTTATACCACAATTAATCACATTTTGGGACAAGCATATTATACTAAGAATGACAGTTGTGCTCTCAAGAAAGTGCTCAAAGAAAGGATGGAGACTCAATGTAAAAGTAAAAGATTGACCCTTCGCGAGAGGGACGCAGGGATTAACATGTGCTAGAGCTTTTCATTTGTAAAACAGGAGTAAAATTATTTTGAGAGGTGTTTGTTGTTGTCAACGAATGATAGTGGGTACTCTAACTACCTCGTCAACCAAACTTTCAAGAGCGGCTCCCATGAAGGATGTTATTTCTACCAGCAAGGTAAATCATCCCTCTTCTCTTTTGTTTAGACACGTACTTTAGTTTTATTATGGATGACACTCCCCCCAACCTTTGCTTACACAAGCCATGGCTAACCGAATCCTCGGGTGCCTTCCATCAATCACATACCATGGAGGAGTGTCTATTTGCAATTTAAGTTGCTTACTAATAAATCAGGGCAAAACATATGAAGAGAATTATTAATGAAAGTTGATTAATTGGGGTTGGGAACCCCGTTGCCAGCTCTTTTTGCAAAATTATTGGATAAGAGGATGTGCCACTAGTCCATTATGAAAGTCTGTCAGAAGTAAATGACAAGATTGAAAGATAAACACCACATATTTCCTCATGAGCTATAAAACATTGACACAAATTGAGAAGCATTTTGAAGGTTTAAAGGTAGCACATGAGAATTTACTTGGAATGGTTTGAAATGCCATGCATAGGTATTTATGGTGGACACTCTGGAATAACTCGGTTTTAATGTGTTTGGAAGCACGAGCAGCGTTCCCGCTCAGTACAAGTGAAGGCTAGCAATAGGCGGGAAGCGACAATCAAGAGAGCAATAACTCGTCATAATCATGCTTGCGACAAAAATAAATTAACGGAGGCATAAAAGTGATACAAGAACTCTGAGGTAAAGTAAATCATCGAGGCTTAATTGACATTTTGTTCAGTCATATGCATGCGTGAGCATGTGCCGAGTTGATTCAAGAGAATTATTCAGAGGAGGATACCACAATGTCATACCCATCTATGAATAAAGCAATTCAAGCAAATATTTATGACATGCTACTCATATTAATAAATTGGAGCTAATCATGAGAGAACATGAACTACTAGACTTTCTTAAATGACATATACCTCACATGAACCAACTAAGAACGCTCACATGGATGAGTATATGTACAAAAATGAAAACAAATAGAGTTCATACCAGCCTCTCACCACAATCGGATTGTCGTAGATCGTCATTATTGCTTTTTCACTTGTGTAGCTTGAATAATATGGAATGAAAACCACGCTCCAGCCACCGAAGACCATTGAACTCATGATGAACTTTACAAAACCAAAGAAGAACAGCAAATATTTTTGGTGTTTTCGAATTTGGAAACAAGAACAAAAGGAAACAAGCAAACAAAGCAAAATCTTTTTGGATTTTCTTATAGCAAACCAACGATATCAAAAAAGCAAGATAAAAGCAAGAAACTAAAATAAACAAGTGGTGAAGAGAAACAACAGAAATATTTTTGGTCTTTTTGTGTTTTAGGAAAGAAACAAAGTGAGAATAAGAAAATGAAAACTAAAAGAAACACAGAAAAGCAAGATGGCAGAAATCTGCCAAAACTTGACAATGATGACGATAATCGATTTTTAAGAAAATCTTGCGTCTGCTCAGCTCGAAAAGTGTTCAACTAATGAAAATTAGATAACAACCTGGGGAACATGCACAAAAATTGGCAGCTCAAAATAACGTTACGGCTGTGCGCACGAATTTTTTAGTAACAGATCCAGAATCTGTTTTCGAGCAGCACTTCCCCAAATATCATCTTCCTCTCATTAGAAAACCACTCAAAGAAACTAAACAAGTATATACAAGTATCCAGCAACCATAATATGCAAATAATGAGTGATGCCGGTATACCTCCCCCAAAGCTTAGGCTTTTGGCCTAAGTGGAGATCAATCCCATGGTGCCCATGAAGTAGCACCTCCGTAGTACGACGAAGATGGATCATATTCCGGGTATGTGCTGGAAGAAGCACCCGGGTACGTGACGGTGTAGTCATAGGAGGGCTCGGTGTCCTCGGAGTCGTGCTGCTGGTGGAAGCCTCGTATCTTCAATTGCTCATCCACCTCCTCCTTAGTGCGCGACCATGGTTTCCTGTCAATACTGAACAAATCTGGCTGCGGCAAAAGGATTTCCCTCTCTTCCCCGTCAGCAAACAATATTCTATAGACAATCTTATCTAAACTAGAGTCGGTTGTAACAAATTGATGACTCTTCATAGCAGCAATATCGAGCCTCATAGGAGTTATTTTTACATCATTAGGGTCAAGAGGAAGCTCTAAATATGCTAAAACGCGTGAAGCAATAATTCCACCAAATATAGGCCCCTTGTTAGACAAGCGGCGAGCAACAAGAGCACCAAGATGATAAGGCGTGTCCCCAGTGAGTGAAGCAATTAAGAAACCAAGGTGATAGCTAGATATGTTACTAGTGTTCTCCCTACCAAGAATGCTTTTACCAATGTAATAAGCAAAATACTTAATGGCGGGGAGTTGAATGTTTCTTATCTTGCCACGCTGAATGGTGCGACAATCATCATTGGTGATCCCTCGATAGAGCTCCAGCAATTCCTTGGGGTTGTCCTCAATCTTCCTTGCCGTACCTACGAGGGCAATACCCAATGCGGCACAAAAATTTCCAACTTCATAGTAATAGGCTTACCATAGATCTTGAATGCAACTGTCGGGCGAAAGTGCTTATTGTTGAACTTGAAGCTCTCCACAAAGATTTTAGTGAGCGTGTAGTATTGCTCACTCTCATCTCCCACATAGGTGGTTAAACCCGCCCTACCGACGAGGGTCAAGAAATCATCCAACAGGCCTGCATTACTCAAAAAGTCATAACATGGGAAGGATGCAGCATTGGGGACTCCATTGTCCTCCTCGGGTGCGAAGCTTGGTGCGATGAGATCCTCATTATAGGATTGCCTGAATCGGGTGGATGACCTCGAGGGCCTCCCCGTGCTTGTTGTCTCCCCTTGGAACACTTCTCCAAAGTTAAAGTTGTCCATCCCCCTTTTCTGAAATTTTTCAACAAACAATATAAAATTTAATTTGGTGACATATAATTGAGGGAAACTACCATAGGAACTTGCTAGAGTACTAATCATGCATCAAAACTAGTTTCTACCACTTAGAACAAGCATGCAAGCTCACTAAACATGTTACCTACAGCAGCAAAATATTCAACATATACTCAACCAAACAAAATTCTACTTGGATGATTGGAGGAGTCACATACCGGAGAGCAAATGTGCCAAATTTCAGACAGAAATCTGGGCTGAGCAAAGAGATCGAGAAATCTGGAGCTCTTGAGCGAAAACGCGAGTGAGAGGAACCTGGTGCTAGTTTTTTCGGGAGAGAGTGGGAGGAAGAGATGATGAAGTGGGGCAAGGAGGGGCCCACACACCAGGGTGGCGCGCCCCCCTTGCTGGCCGCGCCGGCCTGTGGGGTGCCACCCTGGGGTGTGATACGCGTACAGCACGCGTCCGTTGGGAACCCCAAGAGGAAGGTGTGATGCGTACGGCGGCAAGTTTCCCCTCAGAAAGAAACCAAGGTTTATCGAACCAGGAGGAGCCAAGAAGCACGTTGAAGGTTGATGGAGGCGGGATGTAGTGCGGCGCAACACCAGAGATTCCGGCGCCAACGTGGAACCTGCACAACACAACCAAAGTACTTTGCCCCAACGAAACAGTGAGGTTGTCAATCTCACCGGCTTGCTTGTAACAAAGGATTAGATGTATAGTGTGGATGATGATTGTTTGCGAGAAAACGGTAGAACAAGTATTGCGGTAGATTGTATTCGATGTAAAAGAATGGACCGGGGTCCACGAGTTCACTAGAGGTGTCTCTCCCATAAGATAAATAGCATGTTGGGTGAACAAATTACGGTCGGGTAATTGACAAATAAAGAGAGCATAACAATGCACATACATGATATAATGAATATTGTGAGA
>NC_061514.1:147346754-147417874 GCF_022539505.1 Lolium rigidum
CGATGTCGACGTAACGTGTTGCCGAAGTTTCTTCTTCGACTCGGTTGACGATGCATAGCTTGAAAAATCGGAATCGACCGCCGATGATCCCGACGAAATCGGAATTTCGACACGATACGAACCTTCCTTCTCGACGCGAAAGTGAAACCTTCCGAACGTCATCTCCATGGGCTCCGCCAGATACGCATATGCATCCAAACGGGAGGGTGGGTGAGGAACAAAATCAACAAGACCAGCAGCGATCTGTTTACCTCGATCCTTAGTGTTGCTTCCGGTTGACGATGTCGAAGATCTTGAACGTGCCATCGAGATCGGATCCTTACGCCTCTAATTCCCACGGACGGCGCCAATTGACAAGGGATTAACTTGTCAATGCCTACGGATTATAGGCTAGGGTTTAGTTAGAAGTAGAGGGCAAGTAGATCTCGAAGGTTTCAGCCGAAAAGTACTCGACGATTATGAAAACTAGGGTTTGTGAACAATGATTCGATGATCTCCTCGTCCCTCGACTCCCCCTTTATATAAGAGGTGGAGCCGAGAGTTTCGTTTTGTACAAGTTACAGAGTCCGGGACGGTTTCTAACTCATCCCGCCAAATTACAAACAACACTTCCTATTACAACTCTACTTTCCTTAACATATCTTGGACTCTCGAACCTTCTTATTCTTCGGATAGTGGGCCTTCATTAAATCCCGGGTACCATCTTTGGCAGGCCCATTTGGGATGCCTATGTCAGCAACAGCACATCCACAACCTTAGAACTTTCTGTCACTGTCCCAGATTTAATGGAGGCATGAACCCACTATCGAGCATAAATACTCCCTCTTGGAGTTAAGAGTAAAAACTTGGCCAGAGCCTCTACTAATAACGGAGAGCATGCAAGATCATAAACAACACATAGGTAATAGATTGATAATCAACATAACATAGTATTCTCTATCCATCGGATCCCGACAAACACAACATATAGAATTACGGATAGATGATCTTGATCATGTTAGGCAGCTCACAAGATCCGACAATGAAGCACATGAGGAGAAGACAACCATCTAGCTACCGCTATGGACCCATAGTCCAGGGGTGAACTACTCACTCATCACTCCGGAGGCGACCATGGCGGTGAAGAGTCCTCCGGGAGATGATTCCCCTCTCCGGCAGGGTGCCGGAGGCGATCTCCAGAATCCCCCGAGATGGGATTGGCGGCGGCGGCGTCTCAATAAGGTTTTCCGTATCGTGGCTCTCGATACTGGGGGTTTCGCGACGAAGGCTTTAAATAGGCGGAAGGGCAATGCGGGGGGCCACACGAGGGCCCCACACACCAGGGCCGCGCGGCTAGGGTCCAGGCCGCGCCGCCCTGTTGTGGCGGCGCCTCGTGGCCCCACTTCCTTTCCCCTTCGGTCTTCTGGAGGCTTCGTGCAAAAATAGGACCCTGGGCGTTGATTTCGTCCAATTCGAGAATATTTCCTTTGTAGGATTTCTGAAACCAAAAACAGCAGAAAACAGCAACTGGCTCTTCGACATCTCGTTAATAGGTTAGTGCCGGAAAATGCATAAATATGACATATAATGTGCATAAAACATGTAGATATCATCAATAATGTGGCATGGAACATAAGAAATTATCGATACGTCGGAGACTTATCAGCATCCCCAAGCTTAGTTCCTGCTCATCCCGAGCAGGTAAACGATAACAAAGATAATTTACGGAGTGACATGCCATCATAACCTTGATCATACTATTGTAAGCATATGTAATGAATGCAGCGATCAAAACAATGGTAATGACATGAGTAAACAAATGAATCATAAAGCAAAGACTTTTCATGAATAGTACTTCAAGACAAGCATCAATAAGTCTTGCATAGGAGTTAACTCATAAAGCAATAATTCAAAGTAAAGGTATTGAAGCAACACAAAAGAAGATTAAGTTTCAGCGGTTGCTTTCAACTTGTAACATGTATATCTCATGGATATTGTCAGCATAGAGTAATATAACAAGTGCAATATGCAAGTATGTAGGAATCAATGCACAATTCACACAAGTGTTTGCTTCTTGAGGTGGCGAGAGATAGGTGAACTGACTCAACATAAAAGTAAAAGAAAGGCCCTTCGCAGAGGGAAGCATTGATTGCTATATTTGTGCTAGAGCTTTGGTTTTGAAAACATGAAACAATTTTGTCAACGGTAGTAATAAAGCATATGCATCATGTAAATTATATCTTACAAGTTGCAAGCCTCATGCATAGTGTACTAATAGTGCCCGCACCTTGTCCTAATTAGCTTGGATTACCGGGATCATCGCAATACACATGTTTTAACCAAGTGTCACAAAGGGGTACCTCTATGCCGCTCTGTACAAAGGTCTAAGGAGAAAGCTCGCATTTTGGATTTCTCGCTTTTGATTATTCTCAACTTAGACATCCATACCGGGACAACATAGACAACAGATAATGGACTCCTCTTTAATGCATAAGCATGTAGCAACAATTAGTGTTCTCATATGAGATTGAGGATATATGTCCAAAACTGAAACTTCCACCATGATTCATGGCTTTAGTTAGCGGCCTATTGTTGTTCTCTAACAATATGCATGCTCTAACCATTAAAGTGGTAGATCTCCCTTACTTCAGACAAGACGGACATGCATAGCAACTCACATGATATTCAACAAAGAGTAGTTGATGGCGTCCCCAGGAACATGGTTATCGCACAACAAGCAACTTAATAAGAGATAAAGTGCATAAGTACATATTCAATACCACAATAGTTTTTAAGCTATTTGTCCCATGAGCTATATATTGCAAAGGTAGCACTCAAGCAATTTACTTTGGAATGGCGGAGAAATACCATGTAGTAGGTAGGTATGGTGGACACAAATGGCATAGTGGTTGGCTCAAGGATTTTTGATGCATGAGAAGTATTCCCTCTCGATACAAGGTTTAGGCTAGGAAGGTTATTTGAAACAAACACAAGGATGAACCGGTGCAGCAAAACTCACATAAAAGACATATTGTAAACATTATAAGACTCCACACTGTCTTCCTTGTTGTTCAAACTCAATACTAGAAATTATCTAGACTTTAGAGAGACCAAATATGCAAACCAAATTTAGCAAGCTCTAGGTGTTTCTTCATTAATAGGTACAAAGTATATGATGAAAGAGCTTAAACATGAGCACAACAATTGCCAAGTATCAAATTATTCAAGACATTTTAGAATTACTACATTTAGCATTTCCCGATTCCAACCATATAACAATTTAACGAAGAAGATTCAACCTTCGCCATGAATACTATGAGTAAAGCCTAAGGACATATTTGTCCATATGCAATAGCGGAGCGTGTCTCTCTCCCACACAATGAATGCTAGGATCCATTTTATTCAAACAAAACAAAAACAAAAACAAACCGACGCTCCAAGCAAAGCACATAAGATGTGATGGAATAAAAATATAGTTTCAGGGGAGGAACCTGATAATGTTGTCGATGAAGAAGGGGATGCCTTGGGCATCCCCAAGCTTAGACGCTTGAGTCTTCTTAGAATATGCAGGGGTGAACCACCGGGGCATCCCCAAGCTTAGAGCTTTCACTCTCCTTGACCATATTGCATCATTTCCCTCTCTTGATCCTTGAAAGCTTCCTCCACACCAAACTTGAAACAACTCATTAGAGGGTTAGTGCACAATAAAAATTAACATGTTCAGAGGTGACATAATCATTCTTAACACTTCTGGACATTGCATAAAGCTACTGGACATTAATGGAACAAAGAAATTCATCCATCATAGCAAAAGAGGCAATGCGAAATAAAAGGCAGAATCTGTTAAAACAGAACAGTCCGTAAAGATGGATTTTATCGAGGCACCAGACCTGCTCAAATGAAAATGCCCAAATTGAATGAAAGTTGCGTACATATCTGAGGATCACGCACGTAAATTGGCATATTTTTCTGAGCTACCTACAGAGAGGCAGGTCGAAATTCGTGACAGCAAAGAAATCATTCATCGCGCAGTAATCCAAATCTAGTATGAACCTTACTATCAAAGACTTTACTTGGCACAACAATGCAAAAAACTAAGATAAGGAGAGGTTGCTACAGTAGTAAACAACTTTCAAGACTCAAATATAAAACAAAAATACTGTAGTAAAAACATGGGTTGTCTCCCATAAGCGCTTTTCTTTAACGCCTTTCAGCTAGGCGCAGAAAGTGTATATCAAGTATTATCAAGAGATGATGCATCGTCATTACCTTGGGCTTTACCCTTACCTTTCTTGTTCTTTTTCTTACTCTTTGGCTTAGGGAATATATGTCTACCCCGGGTGTAGAGGTGAATTTTAGGGTGCCTTCTCCCATGTCTATGACTGCTCCCAATAGTTTCAGCAGGGATCTTCCGAGTGTGATTTGTCCTGTTCCTGCACATTAAATAACAAGATGGATATTGTTCTCCCAAGAATGGTTGTATGCACACCCGCAGCTATTCCTTTAGGAATTATAACGGAGTTATCAATAAGAGTTATTCCTTCTCCCCCTTCAACAAATCCCCAAAGTTTCAAAGATTCATGAATACTCTTAGGCATTAGGCAAAATTCAGACATAATATCACAATTAGCATGAAGAGTTCGGTCACCGATAGCAATTTTAATAGTAGGATCCCATAATGAAGGTTCAGAGTTCACTAAAACTTGATCAAGACGGTTACGAACATATGTATAATTTTCATTCAAGCGAGATGCACTTGTCTTAAGAGTGTTTAATCTATTATAAATGCTAATAAGGGCTGAATCAAAGTTATTAGCTGAATCATGTGATGCAACCAACTTCTTTATGGCATTAAAAGCTTGATCCCCATTGCAACGAAGGAAATCTCCTCCCACTACAGCATCCAAGGCATATCTATAGCGAATCATAAGACCAAAATAAAAATTACTAAGGAGCAAACTTAGTCATTTGAGGTTCAGTTTTACGATAAAAAGTAAAAATTCTGGACCAAGCATCTTTAAAACTCTCCTCATCCCCAAGTTTAAAAGTGAAGACTAATTCCTCAGGTGAAGAAGTAACAGGTGCAGAACTAGACATGGTAACAAAAGTAAAATGCAAGTAACTAATTTTTTTGTGTTTTTGATATAGAGTGCAAGACCAGGGGCGGAGCTAGGCTAATTCATGGGTATGCAATGCATACCCAATAATTTTGTGCAAAAAAAAATCAGTATATAAGCTGTTATACACATATACACGTACGGTAGTGTTCTTTTGCAGGTGTTAAACTCGAAAAACACGTGAAAACGCGACCTGTAGAGTCCTGCCTACGTCCAACCTCTCAACCTGGGCGAAAATACGAGCTTGCCTTCCAGTGAGCCAACCTATTTTAATTCCCATTAATTTGGGTCAGGTAGGTCTGAATTTTCCGCAGTCGGCAGTTGCAAAATCGCGGCGGCCGGACTACGGTGGTGCGTACATGTTCTGGCAAGAAGCGACACAATCAGTGCATCGCCCGTGCCCCACCACAGTCCCAGTCCAACATAATTCAGACTTCAGATTTAATATTCGGAGTTTCACACCGTGAGTGCAGGAGAGAGTGCTTCAAACTTTTTTCTCCAACTGTGACCACAGGCTGATGCTAACTAGTTTTTTTTTTGTGATTTGTTTGTCTGAAAAATGAAGAACACGGAGAAGATAACATGTGTAGTTCTTTGAAACGTGTGTGGGGTAGATCTTCAATGGAACCGAAGATAACTTTGGCCTCAATGCCAACGTCAATATCTGTTTAGGTAATTTTTCTCTTTGTTTTCACAATGTGATTCAATTATTCAAGATGTTGTTAAAATTAAAAGTTATATATAGTTTCGTTTTTGTCATTAGGAACTTCCATATCTTACATAGTCGTGTCAAAAAAATTATATAATTTTGCATACCCAATATGAAAATTCTGGCTCCGCCACTGTGCAAGACAGTAAATAAAGTAAAACTAGCAACTAATTTTTTTTGTGTCTTGATATAATGCAGCAAACAAGAAAGTAAATAAAATAAAGCAAGACAAAAACAAAGTAAAGAGATTGGATTGTGGAGACCCCCCTTGCAGCGTGTCTTGATCTCCCCGGCAACGGCGCCAGAAAAAGAGCTTGATACGCGTACAGCACGCGTCCGTTGGGAACCCCAAGAGGAAGGTGTGATGCGTACGGCGACAAGTTTTCCCTCAGAAAGAAACCAAGGTTTATCGAATCACGTTGAAGGTTGATGGCGGCGGGATGTAGTGCGGCGCAACACCAGAGATTCCGGCGCCAACGTGGAACCTGCACAACACAACCAAAGTACTTTGCCCCAACGAAACAGTGATGTTGTCAATCTCACCGGCTTACTGTAACAAAGGATTAGATGTATAGTGTGGATGATGATTGTTTGCAGAAAACGAGTAGAACAAGTATTGCAGTAGATTGTATTCGATGTAAAAGAATGGACCGGGGTCCACAGTTCACTAGAGGTGTCTCTCCCATAAGATAAATAGCATGTTGGGTGAACAAATTACAGTCGGGCAATTGACAAATAAAGAGAGCATAACAATGCACATACATGATATAATGAATATTGTGAGATTTAATTGGGCATTACGACAAAGTACATAGACCGCTATCCGAGCATGCATCTATGCCTAAAAAGTCCACCTTCGAAGTTATCATCCGAACCCCTTCCGGTATTAAGTTGCAAAACAACGAGACAATTGCATTAAGTATGGTGCGTAATATAATCAATAACTACATCCTCGGACATAGCATCAATGTTTTATCCCTAGTGGCAACAAGCACATCCACAACCTTAGAACTTTACGTCACTCGTCCCGCATTTAATGGAGGCATGAACCCACTATCGAGCATAAATACTCCCTCTTGGAGTTAAGAGTAAAAACTTGGCCAGAGCCTCTACTAATAACGGAGAGCATGCAAGATCATAAACAACACATAGGTAATAGATTGATAATCAACATAACATAGTATTCTCTATCCATCGGATCCCGACAAACACAACATATAGAATTACGGATAGATGATCTTGATCATGTTAGGTAGCTCACAAGATCCGACAATGAAGCACATGAGGAGAAGACAACCATCTAGCTACTGCTATGGACCCATAGTCCAGGGGTGAACTACTCACTCATCACTCCGGAGGCGACCATGGCGGTGAAGAGTCCTCCGGGAGATGATTCCCCTCTCCGGCAGGGTGCCGGAGGCGATCTCCAGAATCCCCCGAGATGGGATTGGCGGCGGCGGCGTCTCGGTAAGGTTTTCCGTATCGTGGCTCTCGGTACTGGGGGTTTCGCGACGAAGACTTTAAATAGGCGGAAGGGCAACGCGGGGAGCCACACGAGGGCCCCACACACCAGGGCCGCGCGGCCAGGGTCCAGGCCGCGCCGCCCTGTTGTGGCGGCGCCTCGTGGCCCCACTTCCTTTCCCCTTCGGTCTTCTGGAGGCTTCGTGCAAAAATAGGACCCTGGGCGTTGATTTCGTCCAATTCCGAGAATATTTCCTTTGTAGGATTTCTAAAACCAAAAACAGCAGAAAACAGCAACTGGCTCTTCGGCATCTCGTTAATAGGTTAGTGCCGGAAAATGCATAAATATGACATATAATGTGCATAAAACATGTAGATATCATCAATAATGTGGCATGGAACATAAGAAATTATCGATACGTCGGAGACGTATCAGGGTGCCCCACTGGTCATCCCCAGGTGTTCCCAGGTGCCTCGTCGAAAAATAGGACCAACGGTATTATTTTTGTGAATTTTTGAAAACTTTGAAAAATGCACATTTCTGGGTGTTAAAATTATTATTACTGGGCAGGAAATTTTTTCAAATCTCTAATTAACTAAAGAACTTTGCAAAACAAAAGTGCTATAGCAAGTAGAACAAGTGGAGGGAGAAAGAGACGTTGTTTAGTTCCTCTATGCATATAAAATGAATTTGTTAACAAGGTTGATCAAGTCTTGCCACCAAATAAATTTTACATAGCATATGAAGAAGTAAACCTCAAATCAATCATCTTACCTTGAATTGTATTGATATGGATCCAATCACAAGAGTTTGATATTCTTCTTTAGGCTCATATATTGGACAATCAATAGTTCCCACTTTGATAGTTCTCACATTAGAAATTGTATTAACTCCACATGCTTTCTCAATCCTCTTGGGAAAATAAACGGTATGCTCCTTATCATCGATATTGAAAGTAACTTTTCCTTTATTGCAATCAATAACAGCCCCTGCGGTGTTAAGAAAAGGTCTCCCAAGAATAATAGACATATTATCATCTTCAGGCATTTCGAACACAACAAAATCAGTTAATATCAAGCAGTTATTAGTAACTTGAACAGGAACATCCTCACATATACCAACAGGAATAGCAGTAGATTTATCAGCCATTTGCAAAGATATATCAGTCGGTATCAACTTATCTAGATAAAGTCTCTTATAAAGAGTTAAAGGCATAACACTAACACCCGCTCCCAAATCACATAGAGCAGTTCTAACATAATTATTCTTAACAGAACAAGGAATAGTAGGAATACCTGGGTCGCCAAGCTTCTTTGGAACCTTACCATTAAAAGAGTAATTAGCAAGCATAGTGGAAATCTCCTCATTAGGAATTTTCCTTTTGTTAGAGACAATATATTTCATATACTTTGAATAAGGAGGCAATTTAATAGCATCAGTCAAAGGTATTTGCAGGAATAAAGGTTTCATCCAATCGCAAAATTTATTATAGTGTTCTTCTTCCTTTGATTTTAGTTTCTTAGCAGGAAAAGGCATTTGCTTTTGAACCCAAGGTTCTCTTTCACTACCATGTTTCTTAGCAATAAAATCTTCTTTACTATACTTTTTATTTTTAGCATGCTTTTCAGGTTCTTCTTCAACCTCTTCTTTATCAGAAGCATCATTCTTATCATTATCTTTATCATGTTCATTTCCACTTTTAGTTTCAGCATCAGAAATAGAAATACTATTAGGATCATTAACGAGCTCGGAGGATTCTACAACAGTTTTATGTTTCTTTTTCTTTTTCTTAGATGGAGCACTAGTTTCGGTTCGTTGAGAATCTTGTTCAACTCTTTTGGGATGCCCTTCGGGATATAGAGGATCCTGGGTAGAAACACCGCCTCTAGTTGTTACTTCATAAGCATGTTTTTCTTTAGAATTATCTTTTAACAAGCCATTTTGCACTTTAGTGAGTTGATCAATTTGAGTTTGAACCATTTGAAAATGTTTAACAAGAATCTTAACATCGTTGGAGGTTCTCTCCACAATACCATGCAATTGGTGGCCCGGGACGTGGTGCATCTCGAATTCTCGGGTTCGCCGGCCGAGTCAACGCAAATCCGCACCGCCGAGGGATGTAGGGCCCAGATGGCAGCCTCTCTGGCATTGTTTTTTTTCTCGATCGCGCCATCTCGTTCAACGATCTCCGATCGAGCCGTTTACGATGCAGGATCATGGGTCCCGCATGTCATCCTCTATGAACCAAAATTCTTTCTATTCTTGGATTTTTTTGACCCCCGATTTCCGGCTACTTCCTTTTTCTTTTGATCCCTTGCCGCCTCTCAAACGGTGATACCGCTGTTGCTAAATGGGACCCGCATGTCATCCTCTATGTACTATAAAACTTTCTTTTCTTGGATTTTTTTGGCACCTCAAATTTGGTCACTTGCCTTTTTCTTTCGATCCCCTGCCGCCTCTCAAACGGTGATACCGCTGCTGCTAAATGGGACCCGCATGTCATCCTCTATGTACTATAAAACTTTCTTTTCTTGGATTTTTTTTGGCACCTCAAATTTGGTCGCTTGCCTTTTTCTTTCGATCCCTGCCGCCTCTCAAACGGTGATACCGCTGCTTGCTAAATGGGACCCGCATGTCATCCTCTATGTACTATAAAACTTTCTTTTCTTGGATTTTTTTTGGCACCTCATATTTGGTCACTTACCTTTTTCTTTCGATCCCCTGCCGCCTCTCAAACGGTGAGACCGCTGCTGCTAAATGGGACCCGCATGTCATCCTCTATGTACTATAAAACTTTCTTTTGTTGGATTCTTTTTGGCACCTCATATTTGGTCACTTGCCTTTTACTTTCGATCCCCTGCCACTTCTCAAACGGTGATACCGCTGCTGCTAATTGGGACCCGCATGTCATCCTCTATGTACAATCAAGTTTCTTTTCTTGAATTATTTTTGGCTGATGGTATTTGGTCACTTGCCTTTTTCTTTCGATCTCATGCCACGTTGAGGACCCTGCTGGCTCATGGGACCCGCATGTCATCCTCTATGTGCTATAAAAGTTTATTTTCTTGGTTTTTTTTCACCCTCCGATTTTTGGCTATTTCCTTTTTCTTTTGATCCCCTGCCGCCTTGGAAACGTTGAGTAAGCTGCTGACTCATGGGACCCGCATGTCATCCTCTATGTACAATCAACTTTCTTTTTCTTTTGATCTCAAGCCGCATTTGAAACGTTGAGACCGCTGCTGCTAATTGGGACCCGCATGTCATCCTCTATGTACAATAAAGTTTCTTTTCTTGGATTATCTTTGGCTCCTGATATTTTACCACTTGCCTTTTTCTTTCGATCTCATGCCGCCATTGAAACGTTGAGTAAGCTGTTGGCTCTTGGGTCCCGCATGTCATCCTCTACGAACAATAAAAGTTTCCTTTCTTGGAGTTATTTTTGACCCCTAATTTCTGGCTATTTGCCTTTTTCTTTTGATATCCTGCCCCCTTTGAAACGATGAGGACGCTGTTGGTAGGTCGGTACCACATGTCATCCTATGTGAACAATAAAAGTTTCCTTTGATGGATTTATTTTGAACCCCTAATTAATTTCGGGATATTTCCATTTTTTTCTTTGATCCCCTACCGCCTTGGAATCGTTGAGGATGCTGCTGCCTCATGGGTCCCGCATGTCATCCTCTCAGAACGGTAAATGTTTCTTTTCTTGGATTTTGTTTACCAAATGATTTTTGGCTAATTTTTTCTTTCGATCTCCTCGCCGCCTTTAAAACGTTGAGGACGCTGCTGGCTCACGGGTCCCACATGTCAGCCTCCATGAACAATAAGCGCTGAGGATGCTGCTGCCTCATGGGTCCCGCATGTCATCCTCTTAGAACGAAAATGTTTCTTTTCTTGGATTTTTTACCAACATATTTTTGGTTTATTTTTTGTTTCCATCCCCTGCCGCCTTTAAAACGTTGACGACGCTGCTGGCTCATGGGTCCCCGATGTCAGCCTCCCCATACAAGAAACATATGATATCTTGATTATTTTGCAGACAATAAACAGTGTATTGCGCTCTGAGCTATATCAAACGGATAATTAAATCTTTATTTTTACATAAAAAAAACTTGTATGTTGAATCTCCTTGTTTTCTTGTCTTCGCGAAGCATAGGACTTTCCTACTTTTTTTAGAAAATTCGGAACTTTCCTGTTTTGGAGTGGGCTGAAATTGTACGAGTCAAAAGGCCAAGCAGGATATTTCGAAGACCCAGATGTCCAGATGCAGCCCAATTGAAATCTTTCTTCTTGGATTTTTTTCACCCCCTGATTTCACGGCTACTTCAACGCTCTCCGATCGAGCCGTTTACGATGCAGGATCATGGGTCCCGCATGTCATCCTCTATGAACCAAAATTCTTTCTATTCTTGGATTTTTTGACCCCCTGATTTCTGGCTACTTCTGACATAGGCATCCCAAATGGGCCTGCCAAAGATGGTACCCGGGATTTAATGAAGGCCCACTATCCAAAGAATAAGAAGGTTCGAGAGTCCAAGATATGTTAAGGAAAGTAGAGTTGTAATAGGAAGTGTTGTTTGTAATTTGGCGGGATGAGTTAGAAACCGTCCCGGACTCTGTAACTTGTACAAAACGAAACTCTCGGCTCCACCTCTTATATAAAGGGGGAGTCGAGGGACGAGGAGATCATCGAATCATTGTTCACAAACCCTAGTTTTCATAGTCGTCGAGAACTTTTCGGCTGAAACCTTCGAGATCTACTTGCCCTCTACTTCTAACTAAACCCTAGCCTATAATCCATAGGCATTGACAAGTTAATTCCTTGTCAATTGGCGCCGTCTGTGGGGATTAGAGGCGTAAGGATCTGATCTCGATGGCACGTTCAAGATCTTCGACATCGTCAACCGGAAGCAACACTATGGATCGAGGTAAACAGATTGCTGCTGGTCTTGTTAATTTTGTTCCTCACCCACCCTCCCGTTTGGATGCATATGCGTATCTGGCGGAGCCCATGGAGATGACGTTCGGAAGGTTTCACTTTCGCGTCGAGAAGGAAGGATCGTATCGTGTCGAAATTCCAATTTCGTCGGGATCATCGGCGGTCGATTCCGATTTTTCAAGATATGCATCGTCAACCGAGTCAGAAGAAGAAACTTCGGCAACACGTTACGTCAGCATCAGAGCAAGAGAGAAACTCGCCAAGATCTTCAGCGACACATCGTTTGAGTCATCTGCGGACTCATATATAAGCGATGGCTCAAGCGATGTCGACAGTTACGACTTCATCGACAAATCCATCACAGTGGGCAAGGTCTTCATCAATCTCAACAATGATGTCACCAAACCCAACATAGATCTGAGTACAAAATATCATCAGATTTATGCTATCGAAAATCAAGAAGAAACATCGGAGGCTTTCGACGATTTGGGTAATCCATATGTCGATCCCTCAGATCTAAGGAGAGGTATGGGCACAAAATATGACGGGCCCACACCGCGTGTCAGAGTTCAACTTCCACAAGCAGCCTGGGATAGAGCTGCAAAAGCTTTAGATGGGTCGGAGCCAATGACGACAACGGCTACAGCTCAAGAAGCTGCAAGCTTATCAATATAGGCTCGCACGAACTGCCCGAGAAATAGAAAAACAGACAGCTGAGTTGAACAGGAGAAAGGAGGCAGCTTCTGCATCCAGCAGGAGAAGGGCAGATCTAAGTGGACAATCTAGAGTTTCGGGTGATAGCCATAGGGAGGCTCGAAACAGAGGAAGATCAAGGTTACAACACATAACCGAAGCAGAAAGAGAGCACTTGGTTCAAAACCTCGACATGTCCTTTATGTCGATAGATACAAGAGGAAATATTATCCCTAAGACACCAGAAGTCTGGGTATATGGCGACACAAGCTTACATCCTCGCATCTAGGCCACCCCCGGGAGATCCAAGGGAAACATTATACAATATGGCGTTAGCGAGGGTTGGAGCTATGGGGACAGCGTTTGTATCAACGCCTCCCGAAGGAGCGGCAAGGCAAAATAGTCCACGACCTGCGGCAGCAACGGCGGTAGTTCCTGAAGGACCAAGCGGAGCAAGAGACACGGGAGCACAAGCAAGGGTCGATAGAGCGAGGCAAAGCGAAGGGATCATCGGCAATCCCCGGAGCTTAACGACGAGGATATGTGCGGCCTGCCGTGCTTCACAAGGAGAGTACGAAAAACTCGAGTCCCGTCGGGATTTAAGTTGCCTGATCACTTGAAAAAATTCGACGGCTTGCAAGATCCAGAGGATTGGCTAATTGATTACCTCGAGACGGTGAAATTAACTGGAGGAACTAGAGCAACAGCCATGCAAAGTATTCGGGTGCACTTAAGTGGAGCCGCACGATCTTGGATCAAAAAACTTCCGCCGGGATCTATTGATAGTCGGGAAAGTTTCGAGGACGTATTCGTCAAAAACTTCAGGTCCACGTGCAAAAAACCTGCGTCGTTAGAAGAGCTGAGAGCGTGTCGACAAAAGCCGGATGAGTCAATGAGAAAATACATCCAAAGGTGGAACATCATAAAAAACTCGGCGAGAAAATATATCGACGAGAGAGCAATAGATGCGTTTGTCGCGGGAATTAGGCGTGGAGATTTTGTCGAAGACTTGGGAAGGACCAATCCAAAGACAGTATCCGCGTTGATGGAGATAGCAAATAGATGGGCGGACGGAGAAGACGCTGTCCACAATAAACGACACGGGTCGCCGAGAGGAGGACCGTGGTCGAAATTATCAATCGAGGCGACGATTTCCTCGGCGATATCCGAATTATGACGCCCCGGGGCAAATTTCGGCGGGATTTCGGGCAAACACGGGAGGAAACAACGAGAGATGATTATCGGAGAAGCAATGAGCAGCGAAGTGATAATAGGGACGACTCCCGCAACGAGGCAAAATAGTGGGCCAAGGTTTCCAAGACCTTTCGTGTCCCCCGAAGAAATGCTGAACGGACCGTGCCGGATGCACTTTTTCCTCGACGACAACGGGAAAAGACGGTCGGGGCACTGCGGAAAGAGCTGTCGAAATTTTCAGGCAATGTTCAGATGTGCAGAAAATGCTCACGCTCGAGCAGCACAGAGAAATCCTCGGGAGCCCAGGAGCGAAGTTCACCTACCGCCACCTCCCGCGATTACAGATGACAATCGGCATCAGCTCAGAATAGCGGCAGCACCTCCACCACCACCTTATGTCGATCCTAACTCAAACGGAGTAGTGTCGATGATTCAGAAGGGAAGGCCGTCCAACAGAACTCAAAAAGTAATCTCGAGACAGGTGTTCATGGCAGAGAAAATGCCTCCACCAACAGTTGAGTACCTCAATTGGTCGGGGCAAGACATCGGCTTCACCATAGCGGATCATCCGCAGCAAGTTCCTCGACCGGGGCGGTCAGCACTTATTACGCCGGCGGTTATTGCGGGATTCGATGTTTCTCGAGTATACATAGATGGTGGCAGCAACTTAAACCTTATGTATGCGGATACATTGAGGAAGATGAACATATCCTTAGCAAACCTGAAGCCAACGGACACAAGGTTCCACGGCATCACACCGGAGAAACCAAGTTACCCATTGGGGAAGATCAACCTCGACGTTCGAGTTTGGAACCCGAGAAAATTATAGAATCGAGAAGCTGGAGTTTGAAGTCGTGGATTTTCCATCGCGAGTACCACGCTTTGTTGGGATGACCAGCATATGCTAGATTTATGGCGAGTACCACACTATACATACTGTTGTGGAGATTGCCTGGACCCAAGGGACCAATCATAGTCAAAGGGAGTTTCGCCTTAGCCGATAAGTGCGACAAGGATTTCCATCGGTTATCGAAACTTTCGGGATGCAAGGCTGAGTATTTGGCGTCGAAAAGTATGACCGATTACGACGTATCGCCGGACGTTGGAAGGCCAAATAAAGAATCAACTTTCAACACGAGAGAAAAATTCTAAGGAGGTGCGGATTCACCCGACGGACCCGAAAAGACGACATCCATTGCAAACAACATGGATATCGCATAGGAAAGCGCGCTCGTCGAGTTCCTCCGTGAGAGCTGGAAAATCTTCGCATGGTGTCCAGCTGACATGCCGGGAGTACCCGGGGAACTTGCCGAGCACCACCTAAATTTGGATCCATCAGCGAGACCAATCAAACAACCTTTGCGGCGTTTTTCGGAACCAAACCGCAAAGCTATCTTTGTCAGAAATCAATCGACTACAAGAAGCTGGTTTTATCAAAGAGATATTCACGAAGCCACATGGGTAGCAAATCCCGTGATGGTGCCAAAGAAAAACACTAAGGTCCTTCGCATGTGCGTCGACTTTACGTGTCTCAACAAACATTGTCCAAAGGATCACTTCCCCCTCCCGAGGATCGATCAAATTATCGACTCCACGGCTGGATGCGAACGTCTTTCCTTCCTGGACGCGTATTACGGTTACAACCGAGATCAGGTTAAAAGAAGAAGATGAAGTAAAGACTGCGTTCATTACACCTTATGGCGTGTTTTGTTACGAGAACAATGCCCTTTGGTCTAAAAAACGCGGGAGCAACATATCGAGAGGATGATCAGAAGTGCTTGGCGACACAGATTGGGAAAAACGTGCAAGTATACATCGACGACGTCGTCATAACATCAAAAGAAGGATCAACACTGATAGAGGACCTCAAGGAAACGTTCGACAACCTCAACAAATTCTGCCTGAAGTTGAACCCGACGAAGTGTTCCTTTGGTGTCCCGACGAGGAGAACTCTTGGGGTTTCTAGTCTCGGCAAGAGGGATTGAAGCAAATCCCGATAAAATACAAGCTATTGTAACAATGAGAAAGCCAACAAAGTTGAAAGAGATACAACGAGTTAAGCTGGGCGAGTCGCGGCTTTGAGCAGATTCGTCGCCGAGGCTAGGAGAAAAAGCGTTACCATTCTACGCTTTGATAAAACAAGGAGACAAATTCCGAGTGGAACGAAGAAGCCGACAGAGCTTTCGAAGATTTGAAGCGCAAAATCTCGACACCACCAATCTTGGTGGCACCGAAGGAAAAGGAACCTCTCCTGTTATATATCGCAGCCACGCCCCAAGTGGTGAGCACGGCGCTGGTTGTCGAAAGAGAAGAAGAAGGAAAACTCCACGGAGTACAGAGGCCAGTTTACTTCATCAGCGAAGTTTTATCGCCGTCAAAACAAAGGTACCCTCAGTACCAGAAGCTAGCATACGGAGTGTTCACAACAGCACGAAAATTGCGCCACTAGTTTTCGGCACACCCGATCATAGTGGTCAATGAGGCTCCTTTGTCAAATATCTTGAACAATCCGGAAGCTACGGGTCGTGTCTCCCTTTGGGGAATAGAACTTTCCCCTCGGGACATCACGTATGAAAAAAGAAAAGCAATCAAGTCGCAAGTTTTGCCGGACTTCATCGCGAGTGGATGGAGCTGCAAAACACAGGACCCCGGACTTGTCGAGAACCTGGACCATGAATTTTGACGGGTCCAAGAGAGTAGAAGGAGGCTGGCGCAGGAGTAATACTTATATCACCCGAAGGCGACAAATTGAAGTATATCCTTCGGATGACGTTCCCTAACGCATCTAACAATGAAGCGAGAATATGAAGCCCTCATACACGGGATGAAGATGGCGAAAGCATGCGGTGCAACTCGACTAAAAATCTTTGGCGACTCACAATTGGTGGCCCGAGCAAGTTATGAACCAATGTGATGCGGTCAATGATAGCATGGTAGCATACAAGGAGGTGTACAATGAACTCGAGAAGCTATTCGATGGATGCGAAGTAAACCACATCGGTAGATTGAGCAACGATGAAGCCGACGTCCTCGCAAACATCGGGTCGCGGTGCCTCCCGGTCCCGCCGGGAGTGTTTTGGGAAGAAATATCGGAGAGATCTACAAAGCCAAAAAAGGTGCGAGAAAAAAGAAAAAACTTCGACACCCCTCGCAGAAACCACGGAGGATGAAGATGAACAAGAGCTTGTGATGATGGTACAGGTTCCTTGGATGCAAGCATATGTATCATACATCCTCGGGAAAGAAATACCCGACGATCCAGTTGAAGCAAGGCGAGTAATTCGACGGTCTAAAGCTTTCACGGTGATCAAAGGAGAAGCTGTACAAGCGAAGTATTTCGGGTGTTACGCAAAGGTGTGTAACACCCGAAGAAGGAAGAGTAATTCGAAGGATGTGCACGAAGGAATATGCGGCCACCACGCGAGTAGTCGAGCCATCGCAGCCAAGGTTTTCGGGCAGGATTCTGCTTGGTTGACGAGCAATCGAGGACGCCAAAGAAATAGTAAGGACTTGCGATGCGTGTCAAAGGTTCACCGCAAAACCTCACTCTCCGACGGCAGAACTAGCACCAATACTTTTGTCGTGGCCCTTTGCACAATGGGGACTCGATATGGTGGGCAAGTTACACAAATCATGGCCGGGAGGAAAGGAATACATGCTAGTAGTCGTCGACAAATTTACAAAGTGGATAGAAGCGAAGCCGATAAATTCGCCGGATGGAGCATCCGCGATAAAATTCATAAAAGGCCTCGTCTTCAGATTTGGAGTGCCTCATAGCATCGTCACGGACAATGGCAGTAACTTCACATCCAACGAATTCAAAGATTACTGCAAAGAAGTGGGTATCAAGCTGCACTTTGCGTCAGTTGCACATCCTCAAACCAACGGGCAGGTCGAGAAAGCCAATGGCATTATCTGCAATGGCATCAAGAAACGCCTGTTGGGACCACTAGAAAAAGCTCGACATACCTGGCCTGAAGAACTACCAAGTGTGTTGTGGAGCATCCGAACAACACCAAATACGGCGACACAAGAAACCCCATTTTTTATGGTCCATGGCGCGGAGGCAGTACTACCAATAGAAATAGAGCACGACTCCCCGAGAGTCACGGCGTATGATGAAGAAGCTTCAAGGACAGCATTGGAAGACGACGTAGACGCACTCGACGAAGCTCGAGACGAAGTATTATCAAGGGTCACCAAATATCAACGGGACTTGAAGAATTACCACGGTCGACGTTTGCGGCCAAGATCCTTTCAAGTGGGAGACTTAGTTCTTCGGCTCACGCAAAAAAGTCATGAAAAACTCGAGTCACCATGGCTTGGTCCCTATATCGTCACGGAAGTAATCGGAGGAGGAGCATACGGGATAAAGGACAAGAAGACGGGGGTGGAGGAGCAAAACCCCTGGAACGTGGCGCAACTCGGGCGGTTCTACGCCTAGAGCTAAAATATAGTCGTTGTAAAACTTCAATGTCTCGAAACGCCCACGAGTTTTCGGACGCACTCTTTTCCTTTTTCGGGGCACCGAGTGGGGCCGGGAAAGGTTTTTAATGAGGCGGGCTCGTGGTGCTGCAATATAATAAAGATAGTGGAGATATACTTCTTATTTTTCGACACGCTCGGGGGCTCAACGCCCAAGTCTCAAAATACATACAATATAGATTCACTGAAATATTTAGCCTTGGTACATTAATACCTCGCCAAATATAAAAATCGGAAGCCAGCAATCATAAATATAGTGTACACATCAAAAATCTTAAGTGCTTTGGTCTAAAAACCTCGCAATATAAATATAGAACTTCGACATCAAAGATACTCGAAGATTGGCAATCCATCCAAGGGAAAAACAAGGATGTCTTATTACAACAGAAAAGATAGATTTCAAGGAGAAAAAATAGTACAACCTTCGCCCAGTTAGGCTCGGGGGCTTCAACAACATAGAGGGCCTCGGCAATATACAATAAATTCCTTCGGAAATATAAAAAAAAAGAGGAGGGAAATCAAAAAAGAGTGAGATACAAGGTTTCCAATATAATACAAGTCAGTTAAATCCCAAGATACTATCTATGGACAAGCCTCTGGTTGTTTTATGTTCAGCATAAGAACCCTTGATAAAGAACTATGAGTCCATCCGAAGAAGTTCATCTATCATCGACTCGGCCACGGGAGCTACCATCGCATCGATTGAGTCAATATCATTTTTCCGACGCGTCTTCTTGGCCGAGCAACCGGCAACAATCTTCGTCGGGTCTAACTTTGGATAACGAGATGTTTATCATAATCATGGCGAATCTCGCTCCAGCGAGAGAGTTGAGCCCGCACAAAGTTATGAATGCGGGGAGCATCTCCGAATACCTCTAATAATTCGGGAAGAGTTTTTGGAACCTCGTTTCGAGGAAATAAATTCCTATAGACAAGGGTTAATGTTGCCGTGCAAAAGCTGAGAAAGTCGCGCACTTGGCAAGCACGATCTTGGAACCTAACAATTTGTTGGGTTCGTTCGGGAGTGGCCCGGAACAAACAGCCATGATTAAGGGAAAGATTGACAAGAAGATTTGTTCTCTCATTCACTCTCCGATCTTCGGCAGCGAGAATCAAGAGCCGAGCCCGTTAAAGCGACGGGGCAAGAAATTGGAAGAAAGGCACAGCAAAATAAAGAGAAAGCATCTTAAGATCGCAAAAACGTACCTAACATATCCGTGCTAGCTTCCGACATCAGCTCAAGCATACTATTTTCTCGGGTCGTGGCTCCCTTTGCTTCTAATACGGCCAGCATCCTTAGCAGCCATAGCTTCTTGGGCTTGTTGAAGAGCAAGTTGTTCTCGTTCAGATGCTTTCCGAGATTGTTCCATCATGGCCAAAGTTTGTTTCTTCATAGATTGAAGTTGTTGTCGAAGTTCTTGCAAATCTTCCGAAAAATGTCTGCTTGATGAACTCTCGAAGGGATTATGGTCGACTAGTACTTTCTTCGAGAAGGAAGATGCAGGTGAAGCAGCGGCAGAACAAGGAGTGGTCGAGTAATTATCAAATATTAACTGGAAAAGAAAGGCCCGGGATCAATGAAAAGCACGAAGAGGAATTTCATTACTTTCTAGAAAATTTACACGGACATTACAAAAGAAAGTTCTCCAGAGGGACTAACAGAGTAATTGTCGCCAAGGCTAAAATAGCGACAAGAGCAAAAGAAACAGAAAAAGAAAAAACAAGGAGGCATGCAACTAGACCTCCGGCCTCGAAGAGCTAGGAGTCGAAGTGGGCTTGATCCCGAGATACGCCAAGATCTTCTTCGTGTTGGGTTTGGCTGCCTTGATCAGCGACCTCCATCTCGACTGCTCGATCTGATCGGTGTCGC
The DNA here is from genome assembly GCF_022539505.1 of Lolium rigidum. Classification (NCBI taxonomy): domain Eukaryota; kingdom Viridiplantae; phylum Streptophyta; class Magnoliopsida; order Poales; family Poaceae; genus Lolium; species Lolium rigidum. The sequence continues at coordinate 147,367,203 of NC_061514.1, forward strand.
CAACCTTCATCCAATCAAGCGTCTGTTGGCTGTCGGCAAGCTGGGGCAACGGTATTTTCGACAGCAACCTTCATATTTTCTCGACGCATCTTCGGTCCAAGGTCTTTGATGAATTGAAAAGCTTGGCAAGGGCAAGGAAAGTCGAAGGTTCCTCTTTCTTCGGGAAGAAGTAGGGGAACAACGCCGACAAACCTGCACTGGCATTTGCCACGCCTTCACGAATTTCGCGCCCATGAAACTCCAGAAGAGAAAGTGCGTCGAGGAGAGGGTCATTGACGGAATTATCCAGATCAAAATCCTGGTCTGTTTGGGCTGCCACACGAGACAAAACATCTATCTATTATATTATTAAAACAACAAACAAACAACGGTTTACATTAAGCAAATAAGTAACAACGGCCAAGATTAACTTTCTAACCCACGTCTACCCCCTTTATATAAGACAAACACCAATCTGATCTTCCGCCGGCTCCCTGCGGCAGCCGCCGCCACCACCGGCGCTTCGCACGGCTCTGCTTTCCCTCTCTATACCTCGCCGCTGCGACGTCTCGAGTGGTTTTTCCTCCTGGTGTCTCCGTGTTGAGCAGGTTGTTTACCATATATAACGGATCCCTACAAAGAGGTAGCACGTAATTCTTCTGTGTTCTCTTCTCAGCTCTGCCGACGTACGATGCCCAAGGAAGTACAGCACCTACACAAGCTACGCTCTCTATTTTTGCCCCGTGTTAGATTGATCTGAAAACAGGGAGGCTGGTGCGGTTTCTCTTCTCAGCTCTGCCGACGTACGATGCCCAAGGAAGTAGAGCACCTACACAAGCTTCGCTCTCTATTTTTGCCCCGTGTTAGATTGATCTGAAAACAGGGAGGCTGGTGCGGTTTTGGCCACCAATGATTGACACGAATCTAGAATTCTAGATTGATGTTGTTTGTGCTTTTGAATTTTTGCCTGGATGTTCTGGTCTTCTAGACGAATGAGAAGGTCAGTTTTCATCTGGAGCACTTGCATGTTTTCTGGCAACAGAAGCACCAAGTTTTAATTACCTAAGCATATACGTTTTTCCCCCTTTTTTCAGGTATGAGATCACTGTGATTAGTTTATATCTGAGATAAAGGAGGACCAAGCTTTCCACGGGAGTACTAGAATCTGGAATTCTAGATTGATGTTGTTTGTGTTTTTGAATTTTTGCCTGGATGTTCTGGTCTTCTAGACGAATGAGAAGATCAGTTTTCATCTGGAGCACTTGCATGTTTTCCAATAACAGAAGCACCAAGTTTTAATTACTTAAGCATATACGTTTTTTTCCCCTTTTTCAGGTATGAGATCACGGTGATTCGTTTATATCTGAGATAAAGGAGGACCATGCTTTCCACGGGAGTAAACAAGTTTAGATATTCGATACAAATTTATATGATCCAGATAACCAAATAATAGATCGGTTACGGCGGAGACATGGCGACTCTTCAGAAAATTTATTTGATTGACACCGGCGGAGACATGGCAGTTCTCTCAGAAAGACACAGCGGAGACATGAAAATTCTCTCCGGCCGTCTCCGGCGTACATTCCTTGGCTTCTACATTGCTGAGAAAATGGCACTGAAAAATCAACACCTTACGGCGATCATGCCGGCGGATGCAGTCAGGCACACCGCCCAGCGACGCCTAGGCGTATCCGGTGTTACCTCTGGCCCAAAAAATATTTCGTACCAGAGATCAAGGACACCTACTACTATTCTGAACAAGTTGAAGTGGTCGTGCTGACATATGTAGGGAGGAGATTGACAAGTAAGACATCAATACAACAATATGGTGGCATCGAATGTCGTTCGTATAGCAGCAGCAACCAGGTACGTTTGACCAAATTGTGTTATACATGATCTACCCATTAGCAGCTAGCCTATATATAAATTCTGAAATTAGATTGCTTAAATATATGTGTGTGTCTGTGAGACTATGTATGCGGTTTAATCCTATATAGATGAGATATGCAGTCAAGTATACATAATTCATGCATAGGCCATTGTGTTAAAAGATTGTCTATGGAATCAACTAGAATAAGAATCAATGACTCAATGACTGTATAGGGCTTAAGTACAACTTTGAGCCTCCAGCGCTTATGACCAGTTTATAATAAAAATCCACCAGATCGATGCATGGCTACTGTGGGTTTATTTACAACTATGATGAAAAACCTCACCTCATGGATTACATGGTCTCGAAGGTAGGTCTATATTTATACTACCGAGATTCACCTACAATCTTCTTCAAAAGAACATGACACTAAATTTAGTTGCGGCTATGAATGTTTATTTCTTAAGTGGACACATAATGCAAAAGATTTTAAAATTAAATTTCAGACGGGCGGATGAATTTCAGAATATATGCATATACAAGTGAATTCCAATTATTTAGCAAGATCACCATAAAAATGAAATGAAAAATACGAATTAAAATAGCTTGAAAGCATGAGAGTATTTTTTTAACACAAAAACAATAGGAATAGCTTCACAGATCGGAATTTCCGATGTATGCCACTGTTACATCAGCCAATCAATGGATTGCGGGTTCTTCCATGCAGCGAATAAAGATCACAGATCTCAGTTGGTACAACATATCAAGCAAACGAGCTCCTAGCCATTGAATAAAGATCACGGGTTCTCTAGAATATTTTTGTTGTGCAAACTGTAAATCACGTCAGTTTTCAAGACTACGCTGCAATCTACATTCTCCTTTCGGTTGTATCAAATTATCACATAATGATTGATGTAGGCATGTAGCGTTAGAGCCGATGTACAGTTTGGCAATTTCAAATAAAACTGCGGTGAACTTTTCTGGTATGTCCCAGCGTAAGCATTAACGGCAAGGTGGAGTAAGGGAGGTGACGCATGGCCGGACCAAAGAAAGATTCAGTCGAGCGATGTGGCTGCGCCTGCACGCCAGTGGCTGAAGCCGGTCAGTAACTTGGAACGTCCGCGAATAAGGTAAAGACATCATCGAAGTGCACGTGCCTAAACGCCTCCATGTGCATTTGTTTTGGATCATTCATCTCTTTGGTTAAACTATTATTGGCACGATGCATGCAAGGATACTTGGCTGGTGTTTGGAGCCTCGAGCCTGGGTTCATCTTTCTCGATACTTACAAGATGTGTTTATGCATATGATATATATACTGCACATATTTGTAATTGCTGATACATGCATATACAAGCACAACACTGTATAGTATGGATGTGTCTTTGTTTTGGCTTTACAAGTAGTTAGTTAATGATAATTACAATTCCTTGCACATGGTCACATAGAATTACATAGAATTGCAATTGAGGTGAAGTGTTACCCTTCAATTGGAGCAACAAGGTCAAGTTATCGCAAGCTAAAGAACGAAATATAGAGATTGGTGTAGAAGTCTATAATTTTCATGGAAATTTTCAATATCATTGTTATTGTGTCGTACCAACCATAAGTTATGTATAGGCTACTCATATTTCTCCAAGATTTTGTCTAAGAGTTTTCAAAATTTGGATGTATCTAGACACAAAATAGCATCTAGAAAGTTTTAACAAATCTCAGAAATCTTCATGGGACGCAGGGACTCCAAAACATGATATAGAGTAAATCTAGCCGCGCTAATGCGCGGGCCACGCAGCTAGTTAGTCAAAAACCAAGAAACAGGAAGTACAATAAAATAGAAGGGATTGATGATATTACTCAGAGTACGTCGACTTTGCGACTTCAGACGCTTGAGGATCCCTTTCTCACGAGCAGCTTGTGCAGCTTTACGCTCGTCTAAAGCAGATTCAGCATCTTTAAGCCTTTTCTGCAGTTCCTCGACACTAGCAGCCTTTGCTTTGGCATCATCAGCCTCGGCTTTAGCTTCGCTAGCGACAAGTTCGGCTTTCTCGCGAGCCGCCTCACTTTGCTCCAGTTTGTGAGCAAGTGCGTCGGCACGCTTATTGGCCTCTGCAAGTTTCTCTATCAAGATAAAAAAGGAGGAGGAAAGATCAAAAAATCGCGACAAACAAACAGGAGCAAAATCCAGGAAGAACGGCAAATATAAAGGTTATTACCTTCGGTTCTGCTGGCATACTCGCGGTACCCAATAAATTGGGATCCGATGCGGATAAGATCTTTGATCATGGGCTGTCAAAGAAGAAGAACGCAGGAGAAAACATCGGCATTAAAAAAAAGCGAGGGCCTAAAAGAGCAAAATAGAGGAAATATAGATATCGACAAACTTACATCATCCAAGAGTTGCGACGAAGAACTGCTCAATGGAGGAGGAGGCTCAATGATCATTTCAACCCTTGCCCTTTTTGGTGAAGGGACAAGGGGGCTCGAAGGAGGAGTAGATGTGTCAACATTTTGTTGAGGAGGCGACGATTCTTCTCCTTCAACGGGCTTCTCCGAAATAACTAAAGTATGTGACGTGCTCGTCCGAGGAGCTACGTCACGAGTTGGTACTTCTTCCTCGTCATCACTGCGAGTGAGGATCAATAGCATAAAAAGCAAGACAAGGAAAAACTTCGACTACAGAAATAAGGGGAAATCAAGGTAACTTACGAGCTGACGAGGGATTCAATATAAGGATCATAAGCTGCCTTCGGATGAGAAGGAACAACTTCTTCGGCTTTGGATGTGCCGGAATCTTCGGCATTACTCCTCTTCCTTTTCTTCTGTGGAGAAACGGCGGGAGGAGGAGATTGGACCGACGTAGTGTCTTCGGAAGATCCCGCAGATTTTCGAGAATCCACGGGATCATTCACAAAAGATGGAGTTTCTTGATTGTCGTCAGTGATAATGCCTCTTTCTTCGACTTCTCCATCCTCAGGAAGAGGAGGAAGGGAAGCCATAGTAGGATGATTCTGCAGGAAAATATCGGCAAAAGGAAAATAAGAGAGATATCAATACAATGAGATGCAGGGAAAATTCGGAACAAGATAAAAATTCGGGAAGACAAAATACCTCGGGGAGAGGATTGGTGGAGCTGTATGGCTCCACGCGACAAGAGGAAGGAATAGGATCCCTCTTGCTCAGCGAGGTAATTCTTCGAATAAGCTTCTCCAAGTCCTTCACAGAAAGATCATTGGAGAGCCTATTGGCGTCATTGACACCAGAATACGTCCAAAGGGGATTTTTGCGAGCCTGAAGAGGCTGCACTCTAATCCTAAGAAAGTAGGCAGTGATTTGGACACCAGATAACTCTTTGCCTCGAGTATTTTGGAGCTGATGAATACGAGACATAAGAGCCTCTGTCGCCTTCTTCTCTTCTTCGGAAGCTTCAGCATCCCAGGAGTAGCGGCGTTGAATTTTTGCCTTTCCGTCGAAAGGGACTATGTTGTGTTCCACGGAATTGGCACTTTCTTCGTGTATATAGAGCCACCTTTTGCGCCATCCTTGGACAGAGTCAGGAAATTTGACGTCGAAATAATCGACGTCGGTTCGGACACAGATAACAACACCGCCTATGTTGTAGGTGGCGTTGTGAGCGCCATTACGGCGAAGGCAGAAAATGCGTTTCCAAAGAGCCCAATTTGGAGCGACTCCAAGGAAGCATTCGCAAAGCGTGATAAAAATAGAAATATGAAGGATGGAATTGGGGGTCAGCTGGTGCAGCTGAATTCCATAGACAAAGAGAAGACCGCGGAGGAAATCGTGGATTGGGGTAGAAAGGCCGCGGATGAGATGATCAACAAAACTAACCCGGTACTCCATTGGAGGGTTGGGGTAGCTTTCTTCGCTGGGAAAGCGGATGGCGTCTTCCTTCTTCATCAGGCCAAGCCTCTTCAGCATATTGACATCTTGGTTGGAGATTTTGGATCTCTCCCACTCAAGATCCTCGGCGGCCATCTTGGATTCCGGAGTGCTTTGTGGCGGGTGAGTCGCGTGCGCGGTGGCATCAACGGACCTGGAAAAGCAGTGTTCGTGCGTGCGGAAGATCAGAAAGAGTTGGGCGCAGGGGAGTTTTTGCAGAGGGGAGCAGATGTGCGGCGCAAGCGAAGGAGTGGACGGAGGTTGAAGACAGGTTTATATAGGCTTCGGGAGGAGTAATGAACCGTCGGATGAAGAAATCGTGTGGTGAAAAGAGATCCAGTAGATAAGAGGGTAAAAAGGTATTTTTACGGAGATGGAATGGAACAGGCGTTACCGAACGTGCGCCAGGAAAAGCGGAGGACGTGTGTCCCCCACTTGCACGACGTGTCAACGTGGTGGGAACAATGGACCCACAAGGCAGAAAAATCTCGACTATTAATAGAGCTGAAGAGAATTTGACAAAGGAAAATATGTCGAATAGAAAAATAAAAGGAGAATGGCGACAGGAGAAGTTATTTGAATACTTCGAGAGCCTTTGGTCAGAAACAAGTTTTTGCCCAAATGCTCGGGGGCTACTTCGATAAAAGTAAAATTTCGACTATGGCAAATATAGAAATTGTGGGAGCCTACAACCAAGCACAAGTTCTTGGCTGTAGCCTCGGGGGCTACTCCCATCGGGAGCGCTGTTCGCGCACCCGAAGATATAAAAAGAAGAAGAAAGAAAAGAGAGAATATCGGGAAATAATGGCAATATAGCGACAAGGTGGACTAAAATGTTGAGCCTACAACCAAGCACAAGTTCTTGGCTGTAGCCTCGGGGGCTACTCCCATCGGGAACGCTGTTCGAGTGCCCGATGAAATTTAAAAAGGAAAAAGAAAGAAAGATAGAAAAGCAAGAGAGTATATTTCGAGTTATAATTAACTCTGCATATACTCCCATCGGGAGATTAATATAAGTCATATTTGACTCGATAAAATGTGCCATTCCAACAGCCGGAAAAGCACTCGACAATATATTCTCGGAACGCCAAAGTTGCGATCAATTTCTGAATGCCGCAAATTTGCGAAGGTAAGACCCCGGATCCATTCTGCTGGGCGTGGCATCGCCGAAGACTGCGCTCTCGCTACTTTTATCCGTATCAACGGATACGAAGAAAAATCCTAACGGACGCGTTAGGTACTCGATAAATTTGACCGGGACTCGACGAATGGTAAGACCTTAAGCGGCACCTGTCGAAGTTTACACCGGTATCCCGAGATCATGTCCGGGGACGTGATCTTGAAGTAGGTTTTTGCGGATTGCCACTAGAGCGGTTAACTAGTACCTGATCCGTCAGATGAACTAGCCCCAACTACCAATATCCCTGTACAATATAGAAATTTATATAAAGAAATATAGAAAAGGTTAAATTGTCGAATAAAAATAAACAGTGGAGATTTTCCCTGACTCTACGATTCAAGCAAAATCTCGGGGGCTACTGACATAGGCATCCCAAATGGGCCTGCCAAAGATGGTACCCGGGATTTAATGAAGGCCCACTATCCGAAGAATAAGAAGGTTCGAGAGTCCAAGATATGTTAAGGAAAGTAGAGTTGTAATAGGAAGTGTTGTTTGTAATTTGGCGGGATGAGTTAGAAACCGTCCCGGACTCTGTAACTTGTACAAAACAAAACTCTCGGCTCCACCTCTTATATAAAGGGGGAGTCGAGGGACGAGGAGATCATCGAATCATTGTTCACAAACCCTAGTTTTCATAATCGTCGAGTACTTTTCGGCTGAAACCTTCGAGATCTACTTGCCCTCTACTTCTAACTAAACCCTAGCCTATAATCCGTAGGTATTGACAAGTTAATCCCTTGTCAACTTCCTTTTTCTTTTGATCCCTTGCCGCCTCTCAAACGGTGATACCGCTGCTGCTAAATGGGACCCGCATGTCATCCTCTATGTACTATAAAACTTTCTTTTCTTGGATTTTTTTGGCACCTCAAATTTGGTCACTTGCCTTTTTCTTTCGATCCCTGCCGCCTCTCAAACGGTGATACCACTGCTTGCTAAATGGGACCCGCATGTCATCCTCTATGTACTATAAAACTTTCTTTTCTTGGATTTTTTTTGGCACCTCAAATTTGGTCACTTGCCTTTTTCTTTCGATCCCCTGCCGCCTCTCAAACGGTGATACCGCTGCTGCTAAATGGGACCCGCATGTCATCCTCTATGTACTATAAAACTTTCTTTTCTTGGATTCTTTTTGGCACCTCATATTTGGTCACTTGCCTTTTTTCTTTCGATCCCCTGCCGCTTCTCAAACGGTGATACCGCTGCTGCTAATTGGGACCCGCATGTCATCCTCTATCTACAATCAAGTTTCTTTTCTTGAATTATTTTTGGCTCCTGATATTTGGTCACTTGCCTTTTTCTTTCGATCTCATGCCACGTTTGAAACGTTGAGGAACCTTGCTGGCTCATGGGACCCGCATGTCATCCTCTATGTGCTATAAAAGTTTATTTTCTTGGTTTTTTTTCACCCTCTGATTTTTGGCTATTTCCTTTTTCTTTCGATCTCATGCCACGTTTGAAACGTTGACGACGCTGCTGGCTCATGGGTCCCCGATGTCAGCCTCCCCGTATAGGAAACATGTGATATCTTGATTATTTTGCAGACAATAAACAGTGTACTTCGCTCTGAGCTATTGCAAACGGATAGATTAAATATTTATTTTTCATAAACAAACTTATATGTTGAATCTCCTTGTTTTTTGTTTTTTGCGAAGCATAGGACTTTCCTGTTTTTTTAGATAAATCTGACTTTCCTGTTTTGGAGTGGGCTGAAATTGTACAAGACAAAAGGCTTAGCAGGATAGTTCGCAGGCCCAGATGTCCGGATGCGGCCCAATTGAAATCTTTCTTTTCTTGGATTTTTTTGCACCCCCTAATTTCTGGTTACTTCATTTTTCTTTTGGTCTGTGCCGCCTTTGAAAAGTTGAGACCGTCTGCAAAATGGGACCCGCATGTCATCCTCTATGTACAATAAAGTTTCTTTTCTTGGATTATTTTTGGCTCCGATATTTGGTCACTTGCCTTTTTCTTTCGATCTCATGCCGAGTTTGAAACGTTGAGGAACCTGCTTGGCTCATGGGTCCCGCATGTCATCCTCTATGAAAAATAAAAGTTTCCTTTGTTGGATTTATTTTTTACCCCTAATTTCTGGCTATTTGCCTTTTTCTTTTGATCCCCTGCCTCCTTTGAAACGATGACGACGCGGTGGCAGGTCGGTCCCACATGTCATCCTCTATGAACAATAAAAGTTTCCTTTGATGGATTTATTTTTGACCCTACTTATTTTCTGGCTATTTCCTTTTTTTCTTTTGATCCCCTGCCGCCTTGGAATAGTTGAGGATGCTGCTGCCTCATGGGTCCCGCATGTCATCCTCTCAGAAAGGTTAATGTTTCTTTTCTTGGATTTTGTTTACCAACTGATTTTTGGCTTATTTTTTATTTCGATCTCCTGCCGCCTTTAAAACGTTCACGACGTCTGCTGCCTCATGGGTCCCCGATGTCGGCCTCCCGTACAAGAAACATGTGATATCTTGATTATTTTGCAGACAATAAACAGTGTACTTCGCTCTGAGCTATTGCAAATGGATAAATTAAATATTTATTTTTCATAACCAAACTTATATGTTGAATCTCCTTGTTTTTTGTTTTTTGCGAAGCATGGGACATTCCTGTTTTTTTAGATAAATCCGACTTTCCTGTTTTGGAGTGGGCTGAAATTGTACGAGACAAAAGGCCAAGCAGGATAGTTCGAAGGCCTAGAATCCAGATGCAGCCCAATTGAAATCTTTCTTTTCTTGGATTTTTTTCACCCCCTAATTTCTGGTTACTTCATTTTTCTTTTGGTCTCGTGCCGCCTTGGAAAAGTTGAGACCGCTGCTGCAAAATGGGACCCGCATGTCATCCTCTATGTACAATCAACTTTCTTTTTCTTTTGATCTCAAGCCGCATTTGAAACGTTGAGACCGCTGCTGCAAAATGGGACCCGCATGTCATCCTCTATGTACAATAAAGTTTCTTTTCTTGGATTATTTTTGGCTCCTGATATTTGGTCACTTGCCTTTTTCTTTCGATCTCATGCCGAGTTTGAAACGTTGAGGAACCTGCTGGCTCATGGGTCCCGCATGTCATCCTCTATGAATAATAAAAGTTTCCTTTGTTGGATTTATTTTTTACCCCTAATTTCTGGCTATTTGCCTTTTTCTTTTGATCCCTGCCCCCTTTGAAACGATGACGACGCGGTTGGCAGGTCGGTCCCACATGTCCTCCTCTATGAACAATAAAAGTTTCCTTTGATGGATTTATTTTTGACCCTACTTAATTTACGGCTATTTCCTTTTTTTCTTTTGATCCCCTGCCGCCTTGGAATAGTTGAGGATGCTGCTGCCTCATGGGTCCCGCATGTCATCCTCTCAGAAAGGTAAATGTTTCTTTTCTTGGATTTTGTTTACCAACTGATTTATGGCTTAATTTTTCTTTCGATCTATTGCCGCCTTTAAAACGTTGACGACGCTGCTGGCTCATGGGTCCCTGATGTCAGCCTCCCCGTACAAGAAATATGTGATATTTCGATTATTTTGCGAACAATAAACGGTGTATTTCGCTCCGAGCTTTGCAAACGGATAAATTAAATCTTTATTTTTACATAAACAAACTTATATGTTGAATCTCCTTGTTTTTTGTTTTTGCGAAACATAGGACTTTCATGTTTTTTATCGAAAAAAAGACTTTCATGTTTTGGAGTGGGCTGAAATTGTACGAGACAAAAGGCCGAGCAGGGATAGTTCGTAGGCCCGGATGGCCGGATCCAGCCCAATTGAAATCTTTCTTTTCTTGGATTATTTTGGCCGGATGCTACTTCCTTTTTCTTTTGATCCCGTGCCGCCTTTGGAAACGTTGAGACCGTCTGCTGCAAAATGGGTCCCGCATGTCATCCTCTATGTACAATAAAAGTTTCTTTTCTTGGATTATTTTCGGGTCCGATATTTGGTCACTTGCCTTTTTCTTTCGATCTCATGCCACCTTTGAAACGCCGAGGAACCTGCTGGCTCATGGGTCCCACATGTCAGCCTATAAACAACAAACCTTTCCTTTCTTGGAGTTATTTGACCCCTAATTTCTGGCTATTTCGCCTTTTTTTATCCCGTGCCGCCTTGGAAACGTTGAGGAAGCTGCTGCCTCAAGGGTCCCGCATGTCATCCTCTTAGAACGATAAATGTTTATTTTCTTTGATTTTTTTACCAACTGATTTTTGGTTTATTTTTTCTTTCGATCCCTGCCGCCTTTATAACGTTGACGACTGCTGTGGCTCATCGGGCCCCGATGTCGGCCTCCCCGTACAAAAAACATGTGATATCTTGATTATTTTGCGGACAATAAACGGTGTATTTCGCTATGAGCTATTGCAAAGGGATAAATTAAATCTTTGTTTTTACGTAAACAAACTTATATGTTGAATCTCCTTGTTTTTTGTTTTTGCCAAGCATAGGACTTTCCTGTTTTGGAGTGGGCTTAAATTGTACGAGTCAAAAGGCTTCCGGCGGGGGTAGTTCGAAGGCTCGGATGTCCGGATGCAGCCCAATTGAAATCTTTCCTGTTTTTGGCTACTTCCTTTTTATTTTGGTCTGTGCTGAGCCGCTATTGCAAAATGGGGCCGACATGTCATCCTCTATGTACAATAAAAGTTTCTTTTCGTGGATTATTTTTGGCTCACGATATTTGGTCACTTGCCTTTTTCTTTCGATCTCATGTCAACTTTGAAACGTTGAGACCGCTGCTGCAAAATGGGACCCGCATGTCATCCTCTATGTACAATAAAAGTTTTTTTGGATTATTTTTGGCACCTGATATTTAGTCACTTGCCTTTTTCTTTCGATCTCATGCTGCATCTGAAACGTTGAGGAAGGCTGCTGGCTTGTGGGTCCCGCAAGTCATCCTCTATGTAGAATAAAAGTTTCCTTTCTTGGATATATTATTTTTTACCCCTAATTTCTGGCTACTTCTTTTTTCTTTTGATCCCGTGCCACCTTGGAAACGTTGAGACCGCTGCTGCAAAATGGGACCCGCATGTCATTCCCTATGTACAGTAAAGTTTCTTTTCTCGGAGTTATTTTTGGCTCGTGATATTTGGTCACTTGCCTTTTTCTTTCGATCCCGTGCCACCTTTGTAACGCTGAGACCGCTGCTGCAAAATGTGACCCGCATGTCGTCCTAAAAATACTTTCCTTTCTTGGAGTTATTTTTTACCCCTAATTTGTGGCTACTTCCTTTTTTTGATCCCCTGCCGCCTTTGAAACGTTGAGGACTCTTCTGGCTCATGGGTCCCGCATGTCAGCCTCTGTGAACAATAAACCTTTCCTTTCTTTGATTTATTTTTGACCCCTAATTTCTGACTAGTTGCCTTTTTTTTGGATCCCATGCCGCCTTGGAAACGTTGAGGATGCTGCTGCCTCATGGGTCCCGTATGTCATCCTCTCAGAACGATAAATGTGTTTTTTCTTGTTTTTTTACCAACTGAAGTTTGGCTTATTTTTTCTTTCGATCTCATTCCACCTTTAAAACGTCGAGGACGTCTGTTGGCTCATGTGTCCCACATGTCTGCCTCTTTGAACAATAAACCTTTCCTTTGTTGGATTTATTTTTGACCAATAATTTCAGGCTATTTGCCATTTTCTTTCGATCACATGGCGCCTTTGAAACCTTGAGACGCTGCTGGCTCATGGGTCCCACATGTCAGCCTCTATGAACAATAAAAGTTTCCTTTCTTGGATTTATTTTTGACGATAATTACGGCTATTTGCATTTTTCGATCCCCTGCCGCCTTTGAAACTAAGAGGACGCTGATGCACGTGAGGTGTGGTCTGAAGTTAATGGCTTCTATGGTATTCACCTAATCTGTAAGAATTTTGCCTCTCCCAAGATGTGGATCTTTGATTATCTTTGTTCAGTCGGTGTTCTGCGGCGGTTCTATTATCGCCTTCGTCAAGCATACATGATATAGCATTGACGAACTGAATGTGAACATCCGTTACAGGCTTTTTTAGTAGATTCTGTCAACCAATTGCTAGCTTCTATATATATCACTAGTAGTACATACATCCGGAAAGCATTAGAATATTAGACCATGTTCACAAGAATAACATCAAGTCTGAAGTACATTAACCAAGTGATGAAGTATATTGTTCAGACCAGTACAAAATATAGGGAGTTAAAGTAACACTATGCAGAAATTGGCCCAAATCTTGCATATATCTCTCTAGCAAAGGGATCAGCCAGTGACAAGTCATGTATCAAGCAGCTACGAACACCGTCCGAGCTGAACTTATGTAAGGATGGTAAATATCCAAACTGAAAATCAACATCTCTAGAAGTGGTGTTCTTCAGGTCTAGGCGCTTGAACTGGGTATCCCACCAGATCTTATTGTGATAATTTGTTACACCAAATTTCATTACTTTGAGCATTCTAGTGTTCGCATAAAGAACCCGGAGACAATAACATCATTTCTCCTTCCTCGGTAGTCGAAATCGAAATTTCTTTGACATGGAGATCAAGGCATTCAATGGGACAGGCTGGCTCATTATGCGGCACATGAACCTTATCGCCGGTTCTATAAAGCTGCAAAGAAGTCAAATTAAGTAGTCGGTACAATAACAAAGTACTTCATAGCTGTCAACTAATGAATATCTCGGGTGAGTTGAATCATGTGTTAGCGAGGACCGTGGAACAACATAATCCCATGACACGTTCCAATTTGATAGATGCACTTTTTTACATCTGTTATTGTCATTGTAAAGTTGGGGAAAGGTTACCAACATGGGAAACTCCAATCCGCAACTAGTTGCGGGTGCACCCCATTTTTCTTTTGACACTTCCAAGTTTCCAAAAAAAAATGTAAACTAAAAGTCTGGACATACATTGTGTTCTATCATGTGCTTCTGTGAAGTTTCATCCAAAAATATGATAATATGTGATCTACACAAAAAAAAGAACAAATGATGTGTAAATAGTAAGTCACACTATTTACATATGTCTTCTCTTTTTTACACAGATCACATATTATCATGTGTTTATATGAAACTTCACAGATGCACAAGATACAACACATTGTATGACAAGAAGTTTAGTTTTGAACCAACATAATATAACTCCATTGTGGATGTTCTTCTAGTACAAAATATTGTTCAAGCTGATCTAGGCTAATAACAGGTTAACTCCATGTAACTCTACACTTTTTGCTCATAGTGGTAAACAGTTAACAACAACGAATTTACCTTGATATATAGCTTCTCCGTGCAGGGAAAGCATCTAAGAAATGCAAATAGTTGATCCAGACTAGGGCCGTCAGATTTTAGAACCAAGTTCTTCACTGTGCACAGAGAATGTTCCAAGCTTATGGGCATCATCCTCTACAGGACAATGGTACATATGTCAAAAAAAATAACAAAAATGTGAGTTAATTCAACAAGAAGAAGGCTGTTCTACCAAAAAGTTTATGCGTCCAATAACAAGTTGGCAGCCAGGGTACGACGCAAAGCCCAACACCATCAACTTTGGTGCGTTGGCGACCTGGATTAGTAGTGGAACATCATGAACACATATGACCAATCTCTCGAGGCAAGATGCATCCATAATTTGCACCGTGTCTAACTGAATAAGTTCGGTGGTGTTGCGTTTCCAATAGCTAGCCACACTAATTGTACGAAGATTTGGCATGTGAATGTTGAGGTGGGTGAACCCGTGGACCCCCTCAAGGTGAAGTGCCTCGAGCACAATACGGCGGGTGAACGGGCGGTCGATGTTCGCCGCCTTACAGATGTAGACGTCATAGAGCATCAGCTTCTTGAGTTGGGGGAAAAGAAGCATGGAGTTGGCATAAATCTCGGGCAAATAGCAAGTACAAATGCTGACAATGCGCGGCGTGGGCGCGCGGCGGAGCGCGGACAGCGGGAAGGAGCGCATCATCTGTTCCACCATCGAATCCGAGGTACTCGACGCAAGATAGGGTGGTGGACCGGAACCAGCTGTCGAGCGTGGTGTCGACCTTGCAAGTGCTTCGAAGGGGTCAATTGATACGCTTACGGCGGGGCCGGGGTGAGCGGCGAGGATGCGGAGACCGCGGCGATGCGTTTGTGGTTTTGCTTGGCGAGTTGGTCGTCGATCTCGAGGTTAAGTGGGACGGAGTGCCAGAGGTGGCGCCACCGTTTGGAGACCAAGGTTGTGCTTACAGCGGATATAGTGGGCAGGTGGGAGATGATGATGTGGAGAATCTGGTCGGGGAGGCGGCTGATGAGGTCGTTGTCGTCGGCGAGGAGGTTAAGTGGGACGGAGCGCCAGAGGTGGCGCCACCGTTTGGAGAGCAAGGTTGTCCTTACAGCGGATATCATGGGCAGGAGGGAGATGATGATGTGCAGCATCTCGTCGGGGAGGCGGGCGACGAGGTCGAGGCTCGACGGAGGCTGCGCCGATCGGCTCGACCCGCCTTCGGGAGTTGAGCGGCTCCGCCTCCATCTGACACGGCGGCGACACACGCAACGCCGCAGTCGTCTGCTCGAAGTGTGTAGCAGGTAGCGGAGCGGATCTGCTGGAACGGGGAATAGGCGCAGCGGCGGTGGTGAGGACAGAAAGGTACTCGGCGGTGGATTTAGGTGGATGGCGGATGCAAGTGCGATGGGGGGTTTTGGAGGAGAGGGTAAGGGCTATGGAAGGAATGTTTGCGGCGGGCGGCCAGCCGGGCGAGGAGAGAAAGGTATCCTGCTACTAATGATGCGGTGCGGCGTTTGCGTCTCCCTTCCCCACGAGTTTTTGATAATCACTCTTGAAAACACCGAGAAGATGGAGGTGAAGAAGACGGAGAGGCAAGGAAAAAAACATTGTGAATTGAAATCAAAAATACTACGGGCGTTCCTTCTCTCTCGGTCTCTGCTGCACTTACGCACTGTGGTGCGGGCGTGTGACCCGAGAAGAAGCTAATGTCTTGTATAGCTGTCCCGTGCACGCCGTGTAGCTGTATTTTGTCTCGTCAAATCAGCTCGGGACGAGTTTCGGCGAGAGAAAACATCATTTTTTCTTGCCATCATCATAATAGGCGAACATTACCACAGGCCCACATGGGTTGTATTTACTGTAAACGGTTGGAGGCTACGGCGAGGGATACTTTTTCCCTACATGGGTGGCAGCATAGTCTACGGATTGAAGCCCCACCCGCATTTTAGGCGTTATATGATTCATCGTTTCGATATGTATTTCGCCTATTTTCTCCTTTAGTTTGACATTTTTGTGATCCTAAGACTATTAAAACGGTTGTGTGCACCCTGGTTGTGCAGAGGCTGGATGTAATTGCTTATCAAAAGTAATAAAGCATCCTTTATCGAAAAATTACCACAGGCCCACGGTAGTGCACATCCAACTTTTACTACTCAATCCTCCATATGCTGCACAAACCACCACTTTAACTTTTTCTTTGCAGTTTTCACTATTTTTAGCAGTTTCCACCATGTGGTGGTCTAATATGTTGCAAATTTCACCACTTGGTCATCTGATCAGTTATTTTGTCATGTCGATAGTAAAATCAACAAGTGGATGCCAACTTTTTTGAAGGGCTTCTCTCTAAAACACTGTTTGCATTATGGCATGTTTGGTATTTTCCCTTAGTACATCAAAAAAAAGTTGACTCCATGCTTTTATTTTCCTATTTTAAGCACCTTTTACCATGATTTCAAATTTAGGTCAAACTCACGGGGGCCATAGGATGCACGGCATTTATTTGGCAATTGTTTCAGTATGGCCAAGTAGTTAGGTCTCCTTTGGTTCATAGGAAATGGAAAGTATAGGAAAAGGAAAATAATAGAATTGGGATGTCATGTCTACTTGAATCCTATGGGAATCGGGCTCATTTCATAGGATTGACATAGGAATTATGTTGGATTTGGTTCTTATGGGAAAATTTCTTATACAAGTCATTTGATTCATAGGAACTATTCCTATCGAAATCTTGTAGTGCAAATCCTATAGGAAAAACACATTAGCTAATACCTCATGGAAAAGTTCCTTTCCCACAATCAAAGACACATCATGTTCCTATAGGATTCAACTTGGCATAACATTCCAATCATGCACCTTTCATATTCCTACACCCTCCATATTCCTTTGAATCAAAGGAGCCCGAAGTTTATTTGATTGTAGCAAAGGAATTTTCCATGTATCGACAGTTTGACATGGTATTTCAATATCCAATCAATAAGGCATGCAAACATACTTAAAGACACACATGGTGCCAAAATCGGTGAAAGGGAATATTCTCAAGAACATAGGTGTGTCATGTTTGGCATTGTTCCTAGGTAGTTCATCACAAATGATGAGTCCATGCTAAATTACTAACATTCGGAAGTTTGCCATGGTTCTAGCATTAACCAACTCACCTCTCACTTCAGAAGAGAGCCACGCGAACTCCAAGAAGGATTGTGTCAAAAAAAACTCCAACATGCATGGTGCCAAAATCTGGCAAGTTTTTTTAAAAAATATTTTGGTGTGCCATGTTTGGTATTTTTTATATACATGTAGATTACATACATCACAAACAACTACTCAATGCTTTTGTTTGCCATATGGGTGTTACATACTTGGATGCAACGCATATGTTTGGTCATTTTTTGGGGGGTACCACACCTTTAGTGCACATCATGTATATATAGTTTCCCCTTTTTAAATTGTACTTCGTGTACTTCGGTTGAAATTTCAGATTAAATGGAAATGAGCCCAAAACTAATTTAATATATGGTCACAAACCGAAATAATTCGTGAAATCTTGGAAATGTCCATCCTACCATATCAACCACGTGAAAAAATTGCATTGGCGGCAATCTGCCACTACAAATTTTTACCATTTCACGGAAAACACTCATGTACTAATTTGTTCCCTTCTAGCACTTCATAAATCTCCCCGATCTAGTTCGAAAAGGAGCCCCCGTCCAAAGAGTCCCTGTTTATAACTAAAACTAATTAATTCAGTACCGCATAAATCACAATTACCATTAGATAAACAAGATTAATATAGGAGCATGTACCACCTGTCAATTACCGGTTCACAATCTCCATATGCTCACAATGACCGGTTCCACATTATACTTGGTCGAATTCAATTAAACATACAAGTACATCATGCCGAAGTTTTGTTCTAGGACATGGACACGCTCAAACTAATGACGGTAATAGACGATACAACATCGCACACATAAATAGACGACATGTCTAAAATGAGTACTCATTTTTGAACACAGAAAAGTCCCGAAGGACCTGGCGACACTTGCTTTTATATTATGATGACGGTGGGATTACGGACGCAAGGAGGACCCTCCAAGTAAAAGGAAACTACGGACGGGACATCTAAAAGTACAAAAAGAACTCTAGATCTAGAAAAGGAAACTCCATCCGGTCCTTCTCCACCGAGCTCGGATCTTAGCCTCGAAGCGCGATCATCTTCTCCATCGAGACCGGCAAGATCAACCACCTACCGTCTCGTTGGCGCATGCGGGCACGTCGCCTCGTGTTGCAAGTATTCGAGCAAGTCGCCGCTCATGTCGCAACCATCGTTGCTGCAATCCACCTTAAACAAGGAGACAAATCTAATTAAATCTACTTCCTCTTCGTAGATGCCGTCGCAGTTCGGGCACACGAGACTGGGCAGGTTTCTTAAGCAGCTTCCGCATGCAATATGCCCTCGCTCCCCCATGCGAATGCACTTCTTAATACAAGAAAATTAACATGACTGTTGGCCCAAAGAAAAAATATAGCTGGGTGCAACCTAGTGAAGAAAGTACTAACCCGGTATAGTGGACGTCGTGCGATTTGAGAGCACAAACCGCGGATGAACGTTCTTCTCACCCCATTCTTTTCCATAACACATTCACGGGAAAATTCCATACTTTCAGATGGAGGACTTTCACCTTGGAAGACGCCCTGGCATCCCGGGCACGCGCCACCGGGCAGGTTCCTAGCGCAGCTGTCGCATGCAAACTTCTTGCACGAACATCACTGCTTAATACAAGGAAATTAACACGACTGTTGGCCCAAATTAAAATACAACTGGATGAACCTAGTGAAGAAAGTACTAACCTGCCAAAATGGAGGTTGTGCGGATTGAGAGCACAAACCGCAGGTGAGGAGTCTTCTCAATTTAGCATCGTCAAAAAGAGCTCTAAAGCTACCAGGGGGAACCTCCATGCCCAACGATTCTAAATGGAATATGAATTTAGAGCATGGGAAGGAGATGGGAATAGAGGGTCATAGTCTTCGACTTGTATATATATATAGGCGAGGGAATTGCAGATTCCACCACGGACAGAGATCCAGTGACTTCACTTGCGACTTGTACGTGAGTCATTCGATCAAGATCTAACGCACATTGTTGATCCAGATTTTGAACTTAAAATTAAACTCAATTTTGAAATGAAGTATAACTTTACCAGAATACTTGAGGAAAGATATATATCTTACTGTAATGTTTTCGATTTTTTCCGAGCAACTTAAATTGTGACTTCAAATTCTGGATCAAATGTGTCCGTTGGATCTTGATCTGATGGCTCATGTACGTAAAGTTGCATTTTGGAGTAAGTAAAGTCACTGGCCTCAAGTTCCACCACCTCATACTTCGTATGTTGCACAAAAAAACATTTGGACGGATATTTTGCGGTTTCCACCATTGACTGCTCCCATCTGTTGTGATTCCACCACTTAATCATCTAATCAACCAATTATACTGGTAAATATTCTCTTACTTTGCATCTCAAACATTTCCCTTACTTTGAGTCCCTGAAATGCAGATCCCACAATTTGGGGGACCCGGCTGTCAATGACCCAAAGTCAGGAAAGGCCAAGCCAGAGAATCCCCTTCGGGTAGAGCGGGCTGCGGGTCTTCTCGCTGACCGTGAACATTTGATAGAGTGCAGTATGAACGCGCGTTAGTACACTCAGAAAAGACAGAGAGAGAGAGACGCTGAAGAGGACTTCGAGTTCTGGTACCTCACCTGCCCGAAAAAAGTACGCTGGCAGCCTGACCTGCCCTAAGTACGTCCGGTCAAATCGATGCCTTGCCTTGCACGCCACCTGCGCGCATCCATGTCTTCCCGATGAAATTGTCAGTCCAAAAAAATCGGAAATTTAATTCGGCTCTTGGGAGGATATGCTACCTCGACCCAAAAAAACATATTTTTAATTTTCGAAAAATTCTAACAAAAAAAATCGCATGTACTCCTCGATAATCTATGTGTGTTCGTGTAGTTTCGTGAAAAGCCGATACTTTTTGTGGTTGATGAAAGAAGACAAAAGCAAGTATTACAAACAGCTTTATTTTTAGCAATAAATTTTATCTTTTTTACACAGCCCAAACGACAATATAGTTTTTTATGGAAAGACTTTATGCGCTCTTAGCATGTGAAGATGAAAAGATTAATTTTTTGTTTGGAAGTTTTTGACATTTCAAAATATATAGATGTTGCAGTTCAAACTAAAGGGAGCATACGCACCCAGGAGCCAAAACATCACTCCCCCAGTATTTGCGACGCTTCCGCGATGCCTATCACATGTCTGTAGCTAGCACCATCGAGCACGCCCCAATGCTGTGTGTATTGTCTTGTCAATTCAATGGTCATGGTAATCTGACCAAAATATACGTCTTGGAGTACGCGTGCGCCTTATTCCTTGAAATGGACGTAGTACAGTACTTTATATTTGGCCCAAATGCGAAAAGTGTTACTCCTCCTATTCTAGTACTATACCATATTATGTTAGAAGTTCGGATCATGATGAACAAGTTAAATGTAATCTTCAAAACGTATAGCTATGTCAAGTTTGACTAGTGCAAATAAACCCTCTGGCATTAAGAGAAACATCAAATAGTACAAAACACCTGAACAAAAACGAAATTACAACAAAATCCTTGAGATGCCCTTCGTCTTCAACCTCCAGACCGTGTCGACAGCACCATGGCCGACACTAATCCAACCCAGGAAGCCAGAATCCTAGGATAAGCAAGCTCGGAAGGTAGGTGGCCACGGAAGCTCTAGCACGTACCAATTCAGCACGCGCGAGGGCCCGCCCAGCATCTCAATCGGCACGGTGTGAAGCCAGTGCTCGTCTCGAGCTCTCTGGAAGCGTGAGAGCTCGCCGGATTCTCTGTCGAGAGCAAGAATGAAGTTTCCGAGCGCACCGAACACGTACCACTGGAAGAAACGGGCGTTGCACCCCACAAAGAGGATATCCGACAGGCCTGTGTGCGTGGCGTCGAGAGGCACGGTGGCGCCGGAGGAGGTCCAAGCGTGGCCACCAGGGCCAGGCGAGAACACGCAGGTCTTGCAGATGCCGTCATGATAGATCAGGCACGTTACCCTGTAATTTGACAGACTGATGCGCGCCGCAGCGTCCTCGCCATGGAGGGCGGCGCCCGGGAACAAGCTTACGAATGTTGTGTTCGAAACAGCGGGGGGTGGAGGGACCGTCACGTACTGACCTGCCAGGGGATCGCAGACGACGAGACGTGAAGGCTGCTCGAAAGGCTTCCCGTGTTCGGTGTGGTCGATGTCCGCAAGGAGTAGGAGGCCGCCCCGAGAGTCGGCGAGCTCCAAGCTGAGGTCGCCGTTTGGCGCCCTGTTGCGGTCAGAAACCCACCGGCGGGCAGCGACTGGCAACACCATAGAGCCGGGAACAACTAGGGCTGCGGCTGGCCCCAGTCCCTCAGAGCGACGGCCCGCAAAGCCTCCTGGTCACACGTCCGATGCTGTCGCAAGGGCGTGCCACCTGACCTATACCTGGTCAGGAAGGTGTTGGATGATGCCTCGCTTAGTCTCCTGCAGGGCATACACGTAAACGTTAAATACGAGCCTCGATCGGCTCTCAGGTTGTCCTGTGAATCGGCTCAAATAGCCGATCCACCCATGATTCGTACGAGGTGCACGAATATATGGTGGTCCTGCTTGATCAAGATAAAGTTAATGCGATCTACGACGATTTAGGGTTTTCACCGCATAATCGGATCATCCTACTCACGATTGGGCCTCGCGCTCGCGCACGGTGATCGTAAGCCGATCCTAGACAGGGCCTAAAAACCAACACGAGGTTGATCCTCGGAACATCCTGTCTAGGGCTAGCAAATTACACCCTACACGCCGCTGGATCCTCCAACCCTTTGTAAGGCCTAACTATTGCGGATGTTAAACTAATCCTTGAAGAGCAAGGAGCAACCGTAACGGATCGGATCTACTAAACTATGATCAAGCGGGGTGCCGCCCCTACACCTGAGATAGGTGTAAGGGCGGCTAGATGTATAAGGGTTGCACTACGACGAGCATATGATACGAAGAACAATGCTAACCCTAACACATCTAAGATAACTACGTTGCTCGCCATCAAAAAGGCTTCAGGCACGAGCAACGCATGAACAACGTAGGTAGGCTTGTGCTGCCTAGATCGCAAGATGCGATCTAGGCAGCATGGTGCTTACCGGAGAAACCCTCGAGACGAAGGAGTTGGCGATGCGCCGAGATTTGTTTGTGTTGAACGTTGGTTGTTGTTTATTCCATAAACCCTAGATACATATTTATAGTCCGGGGGACTTTGTAATTCAGGCGTGCACCTAACCGTGCACGGGTAAAACTCTAACTCCTAACCGACACGTAATCTAATATGTTACAGATATAAGGGCAAACTAGCCCAAACTTTGCATGTAAGGCCGATTCACGTATTTCTTCTATATATATATATATATATCTTCAAGTCCATCTTGATCGCGGCCCACCTCTGAATCGGTCAATTTCTGGTGATAACACATGCCCCCCTGGTTTTGGAAATGACATTTCCGAAATCATTACGCTTTTCTTTCGATGGGTCATGTCGTGGCAGAACAGAACTGCCGCAGAATCTTCCATCATTACGCCTCGCCTCCTGGGCTTCTCTGTACGAATTGACAATTTCGGCATCACGTCCTCGAGAACCGTCATGGCATTAAATCTCCACTACACTCCCTTTATTTATCTGTGCCAAACGGTTCACCACTCCATCCCCTTGCTCTGCTCTGTCCACCAGCGCCAAAAAACCCTCTTCCCCTGCAGCCATGTCTTCCTCTTCCTCCTCCGCCTCAGGCCTCCCCCTCCAATCGTCACCGAAGAACAAGAAAGAGGACGACCTCCACTCCGGGGCGGACCCCATCTCCTCTGACAAGGAGAAGAAAGAAGGAGAAGTAGAGAAGACCAAGGCCTCCCCCTCCGCCAGGCTCCCGTCGAAGAAGCGCTCCCGCATGTGGGCGGACATCGAGGACGACGATGACGACGAGGAAGGAGAAGAGGAGGAGGAGGAAGATGATTCCTCCTCCTCCGCTGGGTATCCGCCGACGAAGCGCTTCCGCACTTGGGCGGATAGCGAGGATGATGATGATGACGAGGAGGAGGAGGAAGCTCCAGCCGACGGCTGGGGCAGCAGCGGCGAGGACTTCTCCGGCAGTAGCGCCGATGGCGACGCCGACGATGATGCTAGCGAGGAGTAGTTATGTAGGATCAGTAGTCCCTTGAGCAATCGGCTCTTCTTTTGTTCTTCTTTTCTTCTTTGAGCAGTCGGCTCTTTATTGTAAGAAATCCCAATATTAATGAAGAATTTCCCTTAATCTTGATCTCGCCGATTTCCTATCGTACTGATTTGGCCGATTGTTAATTTGATCACCGCTCAATAAGCCGATGGCAACGCACCGGTAACCTGCGAACCTTGCTCAAATTCAGATCCCCAAACTTCCAACCGAACAGGCCCAATCCGTAGTCACTGAGCGTAATGTTGGACTAAACGGCAAAACCCCTGAAATAACGTCTGGCCTTGTCATTAACCTCAGGTTTTCAGACATTTTCCTGCCAGACCCTTCTCTTCCAAATCCCCTTTGCTTTCAGGGGCTCTCTGAGATCATTGCTAACTCAACCCAGAGGCTGGAGATGATACCTCTGCGGGATAGGCTCCTGCTCCGTTTTTCCCACAGCAACTATTCCTCAAAAGCTGAGACATAGAGTCAGCCGATTCCAACAAAATCGGCTCCCTATAGCAAGGGATCCTTCAGGACAATCTGCCCCCCGAGCCTCAGTTAAGGCGGGAAAGGTAGTGAGTCAGCCCAATGTGCCGCCATTGGCCTCAGAGCCAGCCGATTTCAACAAAATCGGCTTCCCAGAGCAGAGAACCTTCAGGGTGAGCTGCCCCCCGAGCTTCTTCAGTCCACTTCTTCGTCTTGCTGGTCAGATCGGCTCCTTTCCTTCGGCGGATTTGATGCAACCCATCCTTAACCTGATCTGCACGTTCATGCTGCTCTTGGCATTGGTCAGGGTCATGATCCCTCAAACCTGCCCCAGCTGATACTGCGGACTCGAATACTCGCAAAAAGAATCCAGAGGTTCTTGAAGAGAGGATCTGAGCCATCAAACCACTCCATTGAGGAGCTCTTCCATTAGAGTCTCTCTTCGTGGCTCACTTCCTGCTCCATTGAACCCCTGCTTATAACGAGTTGTATCCCTTGAGTCGATGGCCATGCATCGGCTTTACGTCCTTAAGTCGATGTCTGCTTGCATCGGCTGTGCTTAAAATTTTTTGAATTTTTTACGGCCGATTTATGTATCGGCCCCCATACTTGATACTCCTACTTCATATCCTCGTGTTTTATCCACCTAGGTGCCCCCCCGAGCCGATTCTTTCAAGGGACTTGATGGTATCGGCTCTTCAGGGATTCCCTGTTGGATCGAATGTTGAACCCTGGCAGAATGGATGGTGAGGATAATTTTGGCCGATTGCTGGAATCGGCCTCCACGTTGCTTGCTCGATGAAGGTTTTGTAATGTTCCTCCATAAATCCTTGGGGCCGATCACCTGGATCGGCATCACCACGTTCGTCCATCGATGTTTGCTTTTGTTACACGGTCAGGCCGGTGGATAAAACTAGCCTAACCCCATTCTTTGTCATGTCGATGCGCTCGCAGTCGTCCAAATTGATGCCTGAGAGTGGCTCTTGGCCCGATGTCTCCCAAACGCCCATGCCGGCCGTTGAAATCTCGGCTGAATCATCTGCGTGGACGACCTCTACTTCATCTCCATCCCACTGTATCAGGCATTGGTGCATCGTGGATGGAATGCAACAGTTGGCGTGGATCCAATCTCTCCCTAGTAGTACAGCGTAGGTGCTCTTGCTGTCGACAATAAAGAACGTCGTAGGGATGGTTTTCCTTCCTATAGTCACATCCACATTCAGAACACCTTGTGCGTCAGATGCTTGGCCGTTGAAATCGCTCAGTGTTACATTGGTCTTGATCAAATCCGAGCTGGAGCGTCCCAACCGACGCAGCATGGAGTATGGCATAATGTTAACTGCCGCTCCGGTGTCCACCAACATCTTGTTGACAGGCTGCCCATTGATGTAACCTCGCAAGTACAGGGCCTTCAGATGCCTGTAACTTCTTTCTCGTGGCTTCTCAAAGATGACCGGCCGTGGGCCGCAGTCCAATTGTGCCACATGTGCTTCGTATAATCCTTGAGCGCTGAACTCCGTTGGAAGGATGAAGACCATGTTTGTGCCAGCCGATGTCTCATCATCGGCTTTCCTTTGCTTGGGGCGCCACTCTTTTCTTTGTGGCCGACCTTCTTCGTCCAGGGTTCGCTGTATTTTGGCGGCCAGATCAGGCCGTGCCTTCCTCAACGTGTGCAGGTATAACCTTTCGGCTTCCTCCAACCCACGTAGACGCTGTTATCACCGGAATTTGACCAGGTTAGAGGTGGGCCGTGATCAAGATGGGCTTAAAGATTATATACGGAAGAAATATGTGAATCGGCCTTGTATGCAGAGTTTGGGCTAGCATGCCCGTGTATCTGTACCATAGTAGGATACGTATCGGTTAGGAGTTAGAGTTTTACCCGTGCACGGTTAGGTGCACGCTCGAATTAGAAAGTCCCTTGGACTATAAATATGTATCTAGGGTTTATGAAATAAACAACAACCAACGTTCAACACAAACAAATCTCGGCGCATCGCCAACTCCTTCGTCTCGAGGGTTTCTCCGGTAAGCACCATGCTTCCTAGATCGCATCTTGCGATCTATGCAGCACAAGCCTACCCACGTTGTTCATGCGTTGCTCGTGCTGAAGCCTTTTTGATGGCGAGCAACGTAGTTATCTTAGATGTGTTAGGGTTAGCATTGTTCTTCGTTTCATATGCTGTCGTAGTGCAACCCTTATACATCTAGCCGCCCTTACACCTATCTTAGGTGTAGGGGCGGCACCCCGCTTGATCATAGTTCAGTAGATACGATCCGTTACGGTTGCTCCTTGTTCTTCAAGGATTAGTTTAACATCCGCAATAGTTAGGCCTTACAAAGGGTTGGAGAATCCAGCGGCGTGTAGGGTGTAGTTTGCTAGCCCTAGACAGGATGTTCCGGGGATCAACCTCGTGTTTGTTTTTAGGCCCTATCTTGGATCGGCTTACGGACACCGTACGCGAGCGCGAGGCCCAATCGTGAGTAGGATGATCCGATTATGCGGTGAAAACCCTAAATCGTCGTAGATCGTTTTAACTTTATCTTGATCAAGCAGGACCACCATATATTCGGACACCTTGTACGAATCATGGGTGGATCGGCTCTTTGAGCCGATTCACGGGATAACTCGAGAGCCGATCGAGGCTCGTATTTAACGTTTACGTGTATGCCATGCAGGAAACTAAGCGAGGCATCATCCAACACCTTCCTGACCAGGTATAGGTCAGGTGGCACGCCCTTGCGATAGCATCGGACGTGTGACCAGGAGGCTTTGCGGGCCGTCGCTCTGCGGGACTGGGGCCAGCCGCAGCCCTAGTTGTTCCCGGCTCTACTGTGTTGCCAGTCGCTGCCCGCCGGTGGGTTTTTGACCGCAACACATTCTGGCACGCTCGGTGGGACCATCTTCGACATCCACCACATCGCCATCTTGTTGACTGCCAAAACCCACCGGCGGGCAGCGGCCTTGTCAACACTGTAGAGCCGGGAAGAGCCTAGAGCTGCGGCTGGCTGAGACCCCTCCGAGCGACAGCCCGCAATGCTCTTCTGGTCACACGCGGCGTTGCGAAGTGCAGGGCGTGCCACCTGACCTATACCTGGTCGGGAAGGTGATGAGGATGCCTCGCTTAGTTTCTCGCAGGCATACATGTAAACGTTAAATACGAGCCTCGATCGACTCTCAGTTATCTCGTGAATCGGCTCAAAGAGCCGATCCACCCATGATCCGTGCGGGGTGCACGAATACTTGGTGGTCCTGCTTGATCAAGATGAAGCTAATGAGATCTACGACGATTTAGGGTTTTCACCGCATAATCGGATCATCCTACTCCGGGTTGGGCCTTGCGGCCACGCACGGTGCTCGTAAGCCGATCCTAAACAAGGCCAAAAACCAACATGAAGTTGATCCTAGGAACATCCCGTTTAGGACTTGCGAACGCCACCCTACGTGCCACTGGATCCTCTCCCCCTTTGTAAGGCCTAACTATTGCAGATATTAAACTAATCCTTGTAGAACAAGGAGCAATCGTAACGGATCAGATCTACTAAACAATGATCAAGCGGGTGCCGCCCCCACACCTGAGATAGGCGTGAGGACGGCTAGATATGCAAGGGTTGCACTACGTAAGCATGCTTAAACGAAGAACAATGCTAACCCTAACACATCTAATGATAACTACGTTGCTCGCCATCAAAAACGCTCGATACGAGCAACGCATGAACAACGTGGGGCTTGTGCTGCCTAGATCGCAAGATGCGATCTAGGCAGCATGTCGCTACCCGATAGAAACCCTCGAGATGAAGGAGTTGGCGATGCGCCGAGATTGGTTTGTTTTTGGGGTTGAACGTGAGTTGTTGTTTATTCCATAAACCCTAGGTACATATTTATAGTCCAGGGGACTTTCTAATGAGGGCATGCACTAAACCGTGCATGACTAAGATTCTATCTCTAAACTAAAATAGATCTAATATGTTACAGATACACGGGCAATTAAGCCCAACTTGGTATAACAGGCCGCTTCATAGTTCTTTCATATGTAATCTTCCAAGCCCATCTTGATCGCGGCCCACCTCCTGATCGCGGTTAAATCCTGGTGATAACACATGCCCCCCTGGTTTTGGAAATGGTATTTCCAAAATCATTACGCTCCCGTCGGGTCATGTCGTGGCAGAACCGTCGCAGTATCCGTCACCATGATGACTTGCCTTCTCAACTTCTCCACGTGATTTGGCAGTCTTTTCTCTTTCTTCCAAACACCACTTCCTCGGAAACTGCTGTGGCATTGAATTTTCGCCATCTCCCTTTTATTTAACCGCTTATGAACAGTTCTGCTCTGCATCCTCGCATTAGCAGTCCAAAAACCCTCCTGCACCATCATGTCTTCTTCCTCCTCTGCCCTATCGGACCCCTCCAGCCAGTCCTCCATGTCCCGCGAGCCGACGCCGGAGCACAACCCGGCGGCGGTCCATGCGGCCAACACCCGCCGCGCCATTGCGGCCGGGGAGGAGTCGGACCATGACTTCTCCATCCGGGTCCGAGGACGATCGGTCCTCGACGGACGGGAGAGCGACCTCCGTTTCCTCGCCGACGGGGAACCGAGAGGAAGAGAGCGATGACGATCGCTTCTCCTGGGACGACTTCACCTCCTCCGAGGGGTGATGGAGGAAGAAGAGGAGGAGGAGGACGACGACGACGACGACTCCCTCGAGGGCTACCCACCGGCGAAGCGCCTTCGCATGTGGTGGGACGACGACGGCAGCGACGACGAAGACGGGGATGAGGCCCCGTGGAGGGCTACGGGAGTAGCGACGAGGAGCCCATCGGCGGCAGCGCCGATGAGAGCTACGAGGATGACGATGAGGGCGATGACGGCCCGTAGATAGGACCTCTATCATAGGGTCAGTAGTAGTAGATGGGGCAATGTATCCCCTAGTATTTCCTTTTGAGCACAATTCAGCTCTTTATGTAAGAAATCCCGCCTATCAATGAAGAACTGTTCCCCACTTTGATTTTGCCGATTTCTTCTGAGTTTTAATTGAGCCGATTCATCCCCTCCGCCAATGTGTAATGAACCGATAACAACGCATCGGCCCTTCAATAAAGCAATCTACCAGGCCTGTTGCCCCCCGAGTCTCAGCCAATGCAAAACAGAGACGAGGATACGCGAATGAACTGCGTAGACCTGGGCTTGATCGTGTGTGGGGAGATTCCTTATGCCGAGCTAGCCGATTTAAACATACATCGGCTTCCCAAAGCAGAGAGCCCTCAAGGTGAGCTGCCCCCCGAGTTTCTTCAGTTCCTGCCGGCCAGATAGGCTCCTTTCCTTTGATGGACCTGATGCAATCCATCCTTGACCTGATCCGCACGCCCATGCTTGCTCCCGACATTGTCCTTGAAGAAATCTCCCTTGAGTCGATGGCCATGCATCGGCTTTCATGTCCTTAAGTCGATGCTGCTTGCTGCAGCGGCTGTGTTCGAAAATTTTCGAATTTTCATTTTTATTACGGCCGACCTGTGCATCGGCCCCCATATTCCAATACCCATCAACAAAAGATGAGATGCTTCGTTGCATATCCTCGTATTTTCATATACACGGGTGCCCCCCGAGCCGATTCTGTCAAGAAAATTGATGGTATCGGCTACGTTGGATAACATGTTGAACCCGGGCAGAAAGGTAGGTGAGGATAATTTTGGCCGATTGCTTGGAATCGGCCTCCACGTTGCTTGCTCGTTGAAGGTTTTGTAAGTTCCCTTCATAAATTTTTTGGGGCTGATCACAAGGATCGGCCTCTCTGGTTTGCTCATTGGTTTGATCTTGCTACTTGGTCAGGCTGGATGAAACCAACCCAACCTCTGACTTGATGCGCTTGCTATCGTCCACCTTGAGTGCTCCGTAGAGTCGTGGAGCGCTACGCTCTGTCGGCAAGACGAGTACCATGTTTGTGCCAGCCGATGTCTCATCATCGGCTTTCCTCTGTTTAGGGCGCCACTCCATTTTCCGTGGACGACCCTCTTCATCCGGGGTTCGCTGAACCTTTGCAGCCGGATCGGGCCGTGCCTTCCTTAGCGTATGCGGGTACAACCTTTCGGCTTCCTCCGGGCCGCGCAATCGCTGAACCCTGCGCTTCGGGAACGGCTGAGTCCGTCGGGGCACCACCTTGGCCGGTGGTACCTATCTTCTTCCACTTCTCCCTCGTCTTCGAATCTTCAAGATCTGCCCAACGAGGTGACTCAGCGCGTTTGCTTTGTGGCGGGAGAGGCCCTAGGCGCTCGAACACAGACACGTTGGCTGCCTCCTTCTTTTTCTGGTTGCATTCTGGGCAATTACCGATTGTGGGTAATCGGCCCATTCCTGAATCCCAGCAGTATCTGAAGAAGGGGCAGTCCCAATGCCTGGCGTTGTCGTCTTGCTCCCTTGATGCTTCCGTGGCATAGCGCTCGTGCTCCTCCTCATCGCGATTCTGCCGACGATGTCTTACGGCTTCTCTAGCCAAACGATCTTCTCTATCATCGTAATTGGACCGTCGGCGTTGGTCATACCGACCAACATATTTGTTGAGGAGGTGATCGGAGAGGGGTCGCCGATATCTTATATTCTTCACCTCTCCTTCGTGACATAGCGCTTGCCATCATGACGGAGCCGATCGCGTGGAGCGGCCTCCTCACGTGTCCTTGCTATGAGAGCAGTCTGCCCTCATCTCCATCTTTGCCGAGTGGTTTCCGGGTCCTACCATGTTGATGCTTGAACGAGGGACCTGGCTGGCAACCTTCGGGGTAGGTGATTTCCACCATGTTAACGGCGGGGAAGGGTTGGGTATCGACCTTCATGGCGTACTTGGTTGAAAATTAGCCGCCCCTTCTCTATCGCCGCTTGGATGTGCTGACGCCACACCGGCGGTCGTTGGTGGCATGGGAAAGCGAGTTGTGGAACTTGCGGTACGGCTTTCCGTTTAGCTCCTTCGCCGTGGGGAACTTGAGACCTTCGGGAATCGTCAAGCTGTTTCTCCTTGAGCGGGAGGTCGAAGATTTGTTCAGTCTTGGTCACGTCAAAATCAAATCCCCTGGGCGGCCCTGGCGGCTTCACCCATTTGCAGGCCACCGGGGTCCCCCCTGTGTCCACTCAGCCACTGCTATCTCTTGGCCTCCCGCAGGCACTTCATCTTCCTCTGTATCGACCATAACTACTGCACGCTTGAACTTGTCTTGGTACGAGTCGGGGTGGCGCTGTTCATATGCTGATAGTTTCCGAACCATGTGCGCCGACGAAGGATAATCTGCTTGGGAGGCCATGTCCTTGAGCTGTGTCGCAAGGCCTGCTACGCCAACTCGATCGCTTCCTTTTCGGTTATACGAACCGAATAACATCGGTTCCTAAGATTCCTGAAGCGCCGGATGTGATTCTGTCACCGTTTCCCGCGCTTCTGACGTAGTTGTGCTAGATCGGCAATGCCAGACTCGGAAGCTTCTGAATGGTATTGCATATGGAACTGTTCTTCCAATTGCTTCCAAGTTTGGATGGAGTTTGCTGGCAAGGAGGTGTACCATCCAAAAGCCGATCCCGTGAGGGACTGTGAAAAAAGCCTCACGCGTAGCTGATCCGACACTGAAGCCGGTCCTAGTTGAGCCAAATATCGGCTGATGTGCTCGATGGAGCTGGAGCCATCTGATCCACTGAATTTGGAGAAGTCGGGGAGCCGATATTTAGGTGGCAGCGGGATCATCTCGTAATCGTCAGGGTACGGCTTGGAATAGCCGACTGCCCTTCTTTTCGGCATCATGCCGAGCTGGTCTCTCGGTATGGTGCTGATCGATCCGCTGTGGCTGGCCGTAGGAGTTGCACTGCGAAGGTTCGCCGGGGTGGCGTACTTGGCCTGCCATGTTTGCTTTTCCAGCTCTGAGCCATCTGCAGGAGCTGGGCTCGGGAGTTTCGTCGGCGTGGCGTATTTAGTTAGCCACGTCTGCTCGGTCGCCGACTTTCCTCCTGTCTTCGCCGGAGTCCCCGATGTTGTGGCCTGGTTTGTGAGTGCCCAGTCGCCACAATCCGGCACATACATGCACGCGTATCCATGAGGGATCTCCTTAGGCGCCTCCATTAAGAACTGGTAGTCACTAGGGTCGCCACCAATCCTCGTAGACGAGGAATGCCGGTGTAGTCGGCACTTCAGTCGGTGCTGCCAACGCAAATGGCAGCGGTGGACGGGACTGGAATGGCAACTCTCCTTGATGCGTCCCGAGAGCTGGTCCCGACGGCGAGTGCGGTGGCTCATGATCTCCTGGATCACGCGCGAGCGACACGCTCCAACACGTTGACCGAAGTTCTCGGAGTGGCGGTGTAGCGAGTGAGCCACCGGGTAGTTGATCTCCTGCCGCGGACCCTCGGTGCGTTCCTCCGACGGGGTTGAGAGGTCTATCCCATCGAGCGCACCTTGCGGTGAGAACCCCTTCCATCTGATGCCACCGGAACGGGTTCTCTGAAAAGAGCCGATGAGGTCGGCTTCGAGGGTAGCCTTGATCTCGTTGTATTGCTTCTTGAGGTCGTCGGGCAGATCCCCGTAGGTGACCGGCGTGCCGTCCGCCATCTCAGATGTAGATGGCGATGTGGTTGATGTAGACGATTGTCCCACCGGGCGTGCCAGAATGTGTTGACTGCCAAAACCCACCGGCGGGCAGCGGCCTTGTCAACACTGTAGAGCCGGGAAGAGCCTAGAGCTGCGGCTGGCTGAGACCCCTCCGAGCGACGGCCCGCAATGCTCTTCTGGTCACACGCGGCGTTGCGAAGTGCAAGGGCGTGCCACCTGACCTATACCTGGTCGGGGAAGGTGATGAGGATGCCTCGCTTAGTTTCTGCAGGGCATACATGTAAACGTTAAATACGAGCCTCGATCGGCTCTCGGGTTATCCGTGAATCGGCTCAAAGAGCCGATCCACCCATGATCCGTGCGGGGTGCACGAATACTTGGTGGTCCTGCTTGATCAAGATGAAGCTAATGAGATCTACGACGATTTAGGGTTTTCACCGCATAATCGGATCATCCTACTCCAGGTTGGGCCTTGCGGCCACGCACGGTGCTCGTAAGCCGATCCTAAACAAGGCCAAAAAACCAACATGAAGTTGATCCTAGGAACATCCCGTTTAGGACTTGCGAACGCCACCCTACGTGCCACTGGATCCTCCCCCCCTTTGTAAGGCCTAACTATTGCAGATATTAAACTAATCCTTGTAGAACAAGGAGCAATCGTAACGGATCAGATCTACTAAACAATGATCAAGCGGGGTGCCGCCCCACACCCGAGATAGGCGTGAGGACGGCTAGATATGCAAGGGTTGCACTACGTAAGCATGCTTAAACGAAGAACAATGCTAACCCTAACACATCTAATGATAACTACGTTGCTCGCCATCAAAAACGCTTCAGTACGAGCAACGCATGAACAACGTGGGGCTTGTGCTGCCTAGATCGCAAGATGCGATCTAGGCGGCATGTCGCTTACCTGATAGAAACCCTCGAGATGAAGGAGTTGGCGATGCGCCGAGATTGGTTTGTTTTTGGGGTTGAACGTGAGTTGTTGTTTATTCCATAAACCCTAGGTACATATTTATAGTCCAGGGGACTTTCTAATGAGGGCATGCACTAAACCGTGCATGACTAAGATTCTATCTCTAAACTAAAATAGATCTAATATGTTACAGATACACGGGCAATTAAGCCCAACTTGGTATAACAGGCCGCTTCATAGTTCTTTCATATGTAATCTTCCAAGCCCATCTTGATCGCGGCCCACCTCCTGATCGCGGTTAAATCCTGGTGATAACACATCTACATCCGAGATGGCGGAAAGCACTCCGGTCAAGTACGAGGATCTGACTGACGAGCTCAAGAAGAAGCATGACGAAATCAAGGCAGTCCTCGAAGCCGAACTCATCGGCTCTTTCCACAAAACCCGCTCCCATGGCATCAACATGGTAGAACTTGGGTACCGCCCTGGTAAGGGTAGCGATGAGGGCAGCTGCTCTCATAGCAAGGATGAAGAGAGAGCCGGTCCACGCGACCGGCCCCGACATTGCCACAAGATCCTGGTGATGATCAAGATGGAGGCCGATTCTAGCGATCGGACCGTATTATCCGCACCACCGGCTCTCCCAGTATTTGGCGTCGACCTCACAGGTGACGGAAAGCTGGGGTATGGGTTCACCTCGGCTGATGATCTAGAGGAAGTCGACATCGGCCCCGGCGATAAGCCGCGACCAACTTTTATCAGCAAAAAGTTAGATCCACAGCTTAGGAGTCAAATGATTGCTCTATTGAAAGAATACCCAGATTGCTTTGCATGGGACTACACAGAGATGCCTGGGTTAGACAGGAGCATCATTGAACATCGGCCCCCCCTTAAGAAAGGATTTCGGCCGTTCCAACAACGAGCACGTCAGATGAAGGCCGAAATCCTGGAAGAGGTCAAGAAAGAGATCGAGAAGATGTTGGCCGCCGGGTTCATCAGGCCATGCAGGTATGCTTGAATGGATCTCCGAGTATCGTTCCTGTAGAAAAGAAGGACGGCCGGTGGCGTGTGGCTATCGATTTCCGAGATCTTAACAGAGCCACTCCAAAAGATGAGTATCCGATGCCTGTGGCGGAAACATTGATCAATGCAGCTGCTGGCCACAAGGTTTTAAGCTTCATGGATGGCAACGCCGGCTATAACCAGATCTTCATGGCTCCAGAAGATATACACAAGACCGCATTCGAGTACCGAGGGCGGTAGGCTTGTTTGAATATGTGGTCATGACCTTCGGGTTGAAGAATGCTGGTGCAACATATCAAAGAGCCATGAATTATATATTTCACGATCTGATCGGCAAGTTGGTGGAAATCTACATCGATGACGTGGTAGTCAAGTCTGTCTCCATGGAGGGACACTTGGGAGATTTGCGACGCGTCCTAGACCGAACTCGGAAGTTCGGACTGAGAATGAACCCAAAGAAGTGTGCCTTTGGTGTGACGGCCGGTCAGTTCCTAGGATTTTTGGTTCATGAACGAGGAATTGAGATCGGCCTGAAAAGTCAGGAGGCGGTGCGTACCATGCAGCCGCCCACCACGAAGAAGGAACTCCAACGTCTTATCGGCAAGATCAACTTCGTCCGCCGATTCATCTCTAACCTGTCAGGACGGATCGAGCCGTTCATGGCGTTGGTGAAGACTAAATCTGATGACGAATTTCACTGGGGGGCGGAACAGCAGCAGGCGTTTGATGAAATTAAACGGTATCTGACGACGCCGCCTGTGCTAGTTCCGCCCCAGCAAGACAGGCCGTTCTACATCTACTTGTCAGTAGCTGACACGTCCATCGCCTCGGTGGTGGTGCAACTCTACGAGGGCGTTGAAAAGGTCGTTTTTACCTCAGCGAAGGATGTTGGACGCGGAAACAAGGTATCCTGAGGTCGAGAAACTGTGCCTCTGCCTGTTCTTTACCTGCACCAAGCTGCATCACATCCTTTTGACGGCAGAGATCTTCGTCATATGCAAGTGAGACGTTGTCAAGCACATGCTGTCGGCCCCTGTGGTGAAGGGCCGACTGGGTAAGTGGATGTTTGCGTTGTCGGAGTTCGATCTCCGGTACCAGCCTGCGAAAGCAGTCAAAGGGCAAGCGTTGGCCGATCTCATAGCTGAGCGAATCAGTACCAATATAGCAGCACTATCCATACGTGCATGGGCTATGTTCTTCGATGGATCGGCTTGCGACGATGGTTGTGGCATCGGCATTCTGCTCGTGTCGCCTCGGGGGGCAGAGTACTCCTTCTCCATCAGATTATCTACCCCTTGCACCAACAACGTGGCAGAATATGAGGCAGTACGTAAGGGGATGGAGTTGCTATTGGAAGCCGGAGCAGAGGCAGTAGAGCTTTTTGGAGATTCCAAGTTGGTGATTAACCAGCTCACGGATGAATACAAGTGCGAGAGTGAATCGCTTTTCCCATATTGGATGGAATGCCGTGAGTTGATGACACAGTTTCGGTACATCAACTTTAATTGGGTCCCAAGATCCCAAAACACCGAGGCCAACAATCTCGCACAAATGGCGTCGGGCTACATAGATATACCTGAAGGGTCGGAAGTCCAGGTGCAATTCCTGGAACAGGATGATTGGAGAACCGAAATCTTCAATTACTTAAAAGATTCGGCTCGGGGGGCACCTAAACGGATAAGATACAAAGCCATGAAGTATGTCCTCATAGGAGACGATATGTTCTACAGGACGTTGGAAGGGTTACTACTCAAGTGCTTGGGACCAACTGAGTCTAATCGGCTCTTACATGAGGTGCACGAAGGCGCCTGTGGAACTCATCAGTCGGCTCACAAGATGAAGTGGCTAGTCAGGCGCTCAGGGTTTTATTGGCCCACCATGCTTGAAGACCTGCTTCAATTACTATAAGGGGTGCCAAGCATGCCGGATGTTTGGGAAGATTCGGATGGTACCAGCATCGGCGATGAACCCTATCATCAAGCCTTGGCCGTTCCGAGGGTGGGGCATGGACATGATCGGCAAAATCCATCCGGCGTCGAGTAAAAAACATGAATGGATTTTGGCCATCACAGCATTACTTCACCAAGTGGGTGGAAGCCGTCCCTATGAAGAAGGTGAAATCAGAAGATGTGATCAAGTTTGTGAAAGAACACGTGATTCATAGGTTCGGGATTCCCCAAACTATCACGACCGATGGAGGTTCGGTCTCTGTTTCTAAAGAATTCAGGAAATTCTGCGATGACATGGGGATTAAACTAATCCGATCATCTCCGTACTATGCTCAGGCTAATGGGCAAGCTGAAGCGTCCAATCAGAGCTTAATCAAGCTGATCAAGAGAAAGATTGACGAGAACCCTAGGGATTGGCATGAGAAGTTATCAGAAGCATTATGGGCCTACCGCATGTCGTGCCATGGAGCTATAAAGACTTCGCCGTACCAGCTTGTCTATGGACAGGAAGCCGTATTACCTTGGGAAATTATGGCTGGATCAAGACGTGTCACGTTTCAGAATGATCTGACAGCGGAAGAATATGCAGCGTTGATGAGTGACACTATTGAGGACGCAACAAAACTTAGGCTTTGGTCATTGGAGAAGATTAAGGAGAACAAAGCCAGGGTAGCTCGTGCCTACAATAAGAAGGTTAGACCAAAGGAGTTTCAAGTTGGTGATTTAGTATGGGAAGCTGTGTTGCCGCTAGGAACCAGGGACAAGGCATATGGCAAGTGGTCTCCTAATTGGCACGGTCCGTACAAAGTCGTCCAGGCCTTGAAGGGTAATGCATACATGTTGGAAGAGTTGGACGGACAGAAGTTCCCAGTAGCCGTCAATGGTCAACACCTCAAGAAGTATTTCCCAAGCATGTGGGATGATGGGCAGTAAGGTATGGAGGCCGATTTTAAATCGGCCAGTAAAAAAAATCACAGCCGATGCGCAGACATCGACTTGAGAAAACATACGGACATAACAGTATGAAAATACAGCCGATGCACAGGCATCGACTTCAGAATAACAAAGCCGATACGCTGATATCGACTCTAGAGGAATAAGCTCAAATTAGCAAGTTAACGGAATCGGTTCAGACCAGAGGTCATAATGTGAGATTGATGAGGAGTTCAAGCTGATGGTTTGGACGAGGATTAGGCCTAGTAAGACCTGTTGGACCGTGTGGGTAAGCAACAGCTTGGCCCCAGATCGCAATGCGAGCCGATGTCCTGCTATCGGCTCTTTATACGGCGACTCCATTCGACGATCGGCAAAATCAACAAGGAGGCGAAATTAATTGAGGAATATTTTCTTCATTAATAGAGGGATTTCTTACAAAGAAAGAGCCGATTGCTCAGGGAAGAAGAGGGCAAAAGCCAACTACTACTACTGATCCCTAATCTAGGGGCTATTGCTGCCCTCGTCGTCGCTGCCTTCGGCACAACTGCTGATAGGTTCTTCATCGGAGTTTCCGTAGCCTTCTACGGGAGCCTCATCTTCCTCATCATCGTCATCGCTGTCATCGTCCCACCAAGTGCGGAGACGCTTTGCTGGTGGATAACCTTCAAGGGAGTCATCGTCGTCCTCTTCCGCTTCTTCCTCGGAGGAGGTGAAATCGTCCCAGGAGAAGCGGTCGTCCTCGCTCTCCGCCTCCTCTTCCCCTTCGACGAGGAATTGAAGGTCGCCCTCTCCATCGGTCAGGGATTTGTCATCCTCAGACCAGATGGAGGAATCATGTTCCTCTTTGTCCCACGACATCGGGGCGAGAATGTCGTGCGCCGCCAACGAGCCCCGCTCCGGCGTCGGCTCGCGAGAGGAGGAAGAGTCAGAGAAGACCGATGAGGTGGAGGAGGAAGAAGAGGAAGACATGGCTATGGGAGATTGGGGGTTTTTGGGTGCCGATGGCCAGAAACAGAGCAAAGAGATGAAGTGGCAAACTGCTCAGGGCGTTTAAATAAAGGGGCTATAGTAGAAATTCAATGCCACAGCAGTTTCCGAGGAGGCGGTGCCCAAAGGCAGCGGTCAAATCACGCGGAATAGTTGAGAAGACAGGGCATCATGACGAGAAATGCTGCGACGGTTCTGCTTTGCCATGACATGACCCGACGAAGAAAAACAGAGTGATTTTGGAATTATCAATTCCAAAACCAGGGGGCATGTGTTATCACCGGAATTTGACCAGGTTAGAGGTGGGCCGTGATCAAGATGGGCTTAAAGATTATATACGGAAGAAATATGTGAATCGGCCTTGTATGCAGAGTTTGGGCTAGCATGCCCGTGTATCTGTAACATAGTAGGATACGAATCGGTTAGGAGTTAGAGTTTTACCCGTGCACGGTTAGGTGCACGCCTGAATTAGAAAGTCCCTTGGACTATAAATATGTATCTAGGGTTTATGAAATAAACAACAACCAACGTTCAACACAAACAAATCTCGGCGCATCGCCAACTCCTTCGTCTCGAGGGTTTCTCCGGTAAGCACCATGCTGCCTAGATCGCATCTTGCGATCTAGGCAGCACAAGCCTACCCACGTTGTTCATGCGTTGCTCGTGCTCGAAGCCTTTTTGATGGCGAGCAACGTAGTTATCTTAGATGTGTTAGGGTTAGCATTGTTCTTCGTTTCATATGCTGTCGTAGTGCAACCCTTATACATCTAGCCGCCCTTACACCTATCTTAGGTGTAGGGGCGGCACCCCGCTTGATCATAGTTCAGTAGATACGATCCGTTACGGTTGCTCCTTGTTCTTCAAGGATTAGTTTAACATCCGCAATAGTTAGGCCTTACAAAGGGTTGGAGGATCCAGTGGCGTGTAGGGTGTAGTTTGCTAGCCCTAGACAGGATGTTCCGGGGATCAACCTCGTGTTGGTTTTTAGGCCCTATCTAGGATCGGCTTACGGACACCGTACGCGAGCGCGAGGCCCAATCGTGAGTAGGATGATCCGATTATGCGGTGAAAACCCTAAATCGTCGTAGATCGTTTTAACTTTATCTTGATCAAGCAGGACCACCATATATTCGGACACCTTGTACGAATCATGGGTGGATCGGCTCTTTGAGCCGATTCACGGGATAACCCGAGAGCCGATCGAGGCTCGTATTTAACGTTTACGTGTATGCCATGCAGGAAACTAAGCGAGGCATCATCCAACACCTTCCTGACCAGGTATAGGTCAGGTGGCACGCCCTTGCGATAGCATCGGACGTGTGACCAGGAGGCTTTGCGGGCCGTCGCTCTGAGGGACTGGGGCCAGCCGCAGCCCTAGTTGTTCCCGGCTCTACTGTGTTGCCAGTCGCTGCCCGCCGGTGGGTTTCTGACCGCAACAGACGCTGAACCCTTCTCTTCTGGGAACGGCTGAGCCCATCAGGGCACCACCTTGGCCGATGATACTTATCCTCTTCATCATCGTCCTCTAGTTCCTCGAGATCTTCCACCCGAGCGGACTCAGCATGCCTGTTCCGAGGCGGGAGAGGCCCTAGACGCTTGAACAGAGACACGTTAGCTGCATCCTTCTTCTTCTGTTTGCATTCTGGCAGTTGCCGATTGTTGGCAATCGGCTCATTCCCGAATCCCAGCGAGTGCTCGAAGAAGGGGCAGTCCCGGTGCCTATCCTCGTCGTCTTGCTCCCTCGACTTTTCCTTGGCGTGGCGCTCGTATCGCTCCTTGTCGTGATCATGCCGACGACGTCTCTCGTCGTCCCTAGCCGGACGATCTTTTTCATCATCGTCGCCGTATCGCCGGCGTTGGTCCTACCGACTCACATACTTGTTGAGGAGGTGATCGGAGAGAGGTCGTTGATATCTTATGTTCTTCACTTCTCCCTCCGTGACGTAGCGCTTGCCGTCTTGGCGGAGCCGATCGCGTGGAGCGGCTTCCTCTCGTGTCTTTGCTATGAGAGCAGCTGCCCTCATCTCCGTCCTTACCAGAGTGGTGCCCAGGTCCCACCATGTTGATATTGTACGAGAGATCTGGCTGGCACCCTCCATGGTAAGTATACTCCACCATGTTAACGGCGGACGCCGGTGAAATCGGCGCTCTTGGTGCTGCCAATGCGGATGGCCACGGTGGACGGGACCGGATTGGTATTTCTCCTTTGTAGGTCCCCAAAGCTGGTCCTGACGGAGAATACTGATGGCTCATGATTTCCTGGATCACGCGCAGAGCGACACGCTCCAAAGTGTTCACCAGGCTCCCAGGGTGACGGTGCAGCGAATGAGCCACCATGTAGTTGATCTCCTGACGCAGCGACCTGGTGCGTTCTCCTGACGGGGCGGACAGGTCCACTCCATCGAGTGCGCCTTCAGGTGAGAACCCCTTCCACCTGACGCCATGGGAGCGGGTTCTGTGGAAAGAGCCGATGAGTTCGGCTTCGAGGACTGCCTTGATCTCGTCATGCTTCTTCTTGAGCTCGTTAGGCAGATCCTCGTACTTGACCGGAGTGCTTTCCGCCATCTCGGATGTAGACGGCGATGCGGTGGATGTCGAAGATTGTCCCACCGGGCGTGCCAGAATGTGTTGCGGTCAGAAACCCACCGGCGGGCAGCGACTGGCAACACCGTAGAGCCGGGAACAACTAGGGCTGCGGCTGGCCCCAGTCCCTCAGAGTGACGGCCCGCAAAGCCTCCTGGTCACACGTCCGATGTCTGTCGCAAGGGCGTGCCACCTGACCTATACCTGGTCAGGAAGGTGTTGGATGATGCCTCGCTTAGTCTCCTGCAGGGCATACACGTAAACGTTAAATACGAGCCTCGATCGGCTCTCAGGTTGTCCTGTGAATCGGCTCAAAGAGCCGATCCACCCATGATTCGTACGAGGTGCACGAATATATGGTGGTCCTGCTTGATCAAGATAAAGTTAATGCGATCTACGACGATTTAGGGTTTTCACCGCATAATCGGATCATCCTACTCACGATTGGGCCTCGCGCTCGCGCACGGTGATCGTAAGCCGATCCTAGACAGGGCCTAAAAACCAACACGAGGTTGATCCCCGGAACATCCTGTCTAGGGCTAGCAAATTACACCCTACACGCCGCTGGATCCTCCAACCCTTTGTAAGGCCTAACTATTGTGGATGTTAAACTAATCCTTGAAGAGCAAGGAGCAACCGTAACGGACCGGATCTACTAAACTATGATCAAGCGGGGTGCCGCCCCTACACCTGAGATAGGTGTAAGGGCGGCTAGATGTATAAGGGTTGCACTACGACGGCATATGATACGAAGAACAATGCTAACCCTAACACATCTAAGATAACTACGTTGCTCGCCATCAAAAAGGCTTCAGCACGAGCAACGCATGAACAACGTAGGTAGGCTTGTGCTGCCTAGATCGCAAGATGCGATCTAGGCAACATGGTGCTTACCGGAGAAACCCTCGAGACGAAGGAGTTGGCGATGCGCCGAGATTTGTTTGTGTTGAACGTTGGTTGTTGTTTATTCCATAAACCCTAGATACATATTTATAGTCCGGGGGACTTTCTAATTCAGGCGTGCACCTAACCGTGCACGGGTAAAACTCTAACTCCTAACCGACACGTAATCTAATATGTTATAGATAAAAGGGCAAACTAGCCCAAACTTTGCATGTAAGGCCGATTCACGTATTTCTTCTATATATATATCTTCAAGTCCATCTTGATCGCGGCCCACCTCTGACTCGATCAATTTCTGGTGATAACACGCCCGTGGGAGGAAGTCGAGCGCGAGATTATTTGCGGCGACCCCGGCCCAACATGACGAGGAAGAGGGAACGAAGTGGGGCAGCAAGCCAGACGGACGATAGTGACAATGGGAGAAGCTGATGTGGTAGTGGCCGGCGACTATGGAGGATGGCGCGCCGTGGAGAGCGGAGACGACACGGAAGTTCTCCGACGCGATGACCTTGCGCCAGCTCCTGCAGGTGAACGCGGCGCGGACGAGATCCAGAGCTGAGCTGAGGCGCAGAAACACCAGCCCGAGAAGTTCATCCGGGATGGCGTCACCCTTGTCCTCCTGCCCGGACTTCCTCTGAGCATTCTTCCAGCGGGGCGGCTGTGCCCCATCTCCGGCTGGACCTAGCTCGCGTACGGGGGCGAGGTGTGCTGTAGGGAGGAAGCTAGGGAAGTAGCGAGGCGGCCGGCTTGGTAGAGACTAGAGAGCGAAGAGGAGATTTTTCTCGCTGGGGGAGTTAAGTCGGCATGGGAATTAAGGAGGAGACTATGTACTGGTCGAAAAAGTTCCGTGGAATCAGATTCCTATAGAGGGGGTACTATGTACAGTACTGAGTAGTAATTTTGGGATGGAGGGAGTGCTCAGAGTATCTCAAGATATAAAAAAAGAAAAAGCAAACCAGGCCCTTAGTAAGGGCCCGAGGAAATTGCACGACACACCACTTATTGCTGTGATTGTTGCACAAAACGGACACTTTACTTTTTTTGCACATATACATCACTAACTATGGATACAATTTGGAATAAAAACTAGTACTCCGTAGTTGGCGATCCCCGATCATCTGATTTTATCTTACATAGTTTAGTCCTACGTTTGAACCTCCACGCAACTATGTCTTATATATGAAGTCAATCATGAAGAGAAGTGGTTTTGGGTTTCAAACATGGAAATTTCAAGAACCTCCCAAAAGCTTTATTTTAGAGTGACTAAGAAGGATCCATGCTTACCTTTTCATTTTCATATTTTAAACTTGTTTAAATCTTTCTCAAACCTAGGATTTGACCAAAAGATTCAAATGGGCATAAAATTCATAAAAAACAGAAAAATGAAAACCAAAGCATATAGTCTTCGTATGTCATATAGAAAGCATTCAAGTTGATAAATTAACAAGGTTTGGACATATTGAAACCATACAAATCATGTATCTACCCCTAACCCTAAACTCGGTCGATCTTATGAAGTCTAGCATGAAGAGAAGTCGTTTTGGGTTTCAAACATGGAAATTTCAAGAACACATCCAAAAAGCTTCATTTTAGAGTGACTAAGAAGGATCCATGCTTACCTTTTCATTTCATGTTTTAAACTTGTTTAAATCACGGTCAACCCTAGGATTTGACAAAGATTCAAATGGGCAGAAAATTAAAAAAATCAGAAAAATGAAAAACCAAAGTACATAGTCTTCTTATGTCATATAGTAAGCATATTCAAGTTGATAAACAAGGTTTGGACATATTCAAATCATACAAATCATGTATCTAACCCCTAACCCTAAACTCTGTCTTATGAAGTCAAGCATGAAGAGAAGTGGTTTTGGGTTTCAAACATGGAAATTTCAAAAACCTCCCAAAAGCTTCATTTTAGAGTGACTAAGAAGGATCCATGCTTAGCTTTGCATTTCATATTTTAAACTTGTTTAAATCATTATCAAATCTAGGATTTGACCTAGATACAA
This sequence comes from Lolium rigidum, assembly GCF_022539505.1. NCBI lineage: Eukaryota > Viridiplantae > Streptophyta > Magnoliopsida > Poales > Poaceae > Lolium > Lolium rigidum. The sequence goes on from NC_061514.1 coordinate 147,410,988, forward strand.
ATGGGTGGGCACAAAATAAAAATAAAAACAGAAAAATGAAAAACCAAATCACATAGTCTTCTTATGTCATATCGTAAGCATTCAAGTTGATAAACAAGGTCTAGATATATCCAAACCATACAAATCATTAATCTAGCCCCTGTCGATCTTATGAAGTCTAGCATGAAGAGAAGTCGTTTTGGGTTTCAAACATGGAAATTTCAAGAAGATCCCAAAAGCTTCATTTTAGAGTGACTAAGAAGGATCGATGCTTACCTTTTCATTTCATGTTATAAACTTGTTTAAATCTTGGTCAAACCTCCTAGGATTTGACCAAGATTCAAATGGGCATAGAAATTCAGAAAAAAATCAAAAACCAATGCACATAGCATTCTTATGCCATATATACAGTAATCATTAAAGTTGATAAACAAGGTCTAGACATATTCAAACCATACAACTCATGTATATATCTACCCCTAACCCTAAACTCTGTCTTATGAAGTCAATCATGAAGAGAAGTGGTTTTGGGTTTCAAACATGGAAATTTCAAGAACCTCCCAAAAGCTTTATTTTAGAGTGACTAAGAAGGATCCATGCTTACCTTTTCATTTTCATATTTTGAACTTGTTTAAATCTTTGTCAAACCTAGGATTGACCAAAAGATTCAAATGGGCATAAAATTCATAAAAAATCATAAAAAATGAAAAACCAAAGCATATAGTCTTCGTATGTCATATAGCAAGCATTCAAGCTGATAAATTAACAAGGTTTGGACATATTGAAGCCATACAAATCATGTATCTACCCCTAACCCTAAACTCGGTCGATCTTATGAAGTCTAGCATGAAGAGAAGTCGTTTTGGGTTTCAAACATGGAAATTTCAAGGACACACATCCCAAAAGCTTCATTTTAGAGTGACTAAGAAGGATCCATGCTTACCTTTTCAATTCATGTTATAAACTTGTTTAAATCATGGTCAACCCTAGGATTTGACCAAGATTCAAATGGGCAGAAAAATAAAAAAATCAGAAAAATGAAAAACCAAAGTACATAGTCTTCTTATGTCATATAGTAAGCATATTGAAGTTGATAAACAAGGTTTGGACATATTCAAACCATACAAATCATGTATCTAACCCCTAACCCTAAACTCTGTCTTATGAAATCAATCATGAAGAGAAGTGGTTTTGGGTTTCAAACATGGAAATTTCAAGAACCTCCCAAAAGCTTTATTTTAGAGTGACTAAGAAGGATCCATGCTTACCTTTTCATTTTCATATTTTAAACTTGTTTAAATCTTTGTCAAACCTAGGATTTGACCAAAAGATTCATATGGGCACAAAATTCAAAAAAAAGCAGAAAAATGAAAAACCAAAGTACATAGTCTTCTTATGTCATATAGTAAGCATTCAAGTTGATGCATTAACAAGGTTTGGACATATTCAAACCATACAAATCATGTATCTACCCCCGAACCCTAAGCTCTGTCTTATGAAGTCAAGCTTGAAGAGAAGTGGTTTTGGGTTTCAAACATGGAAATTTCAAAAACCTCCCAAAATCTTCATATTAGAGTGACTAATTAAGAGGGATACAAGCTTCCCTTTTCGTTTTCATGTTTTAAACTTGTTTAAATCTTTGTCAAACCTAGGATTTGACCAAGATTCTAATATATGGGCATAAAATTCAAAAAAAAATGAAAAACCAAAGCACATAGTCTTCTTATGTCATATAGTTAGCATTAAAGTTGATGAACAAGGTTTAGACATATTCAAACCAGACAAATCATGTATCTACCCCCTAAACCTAAACTCGGTCTTATGAAGTCTAGCATGAAGAGAAGTCGTTTTGCGTTTCAAACGTTTAAGCCAAAAGCCCCTTTTCCAAATACTTCAAACTTATTCAAATTTGGTTCAAATTTGAAAGACATACAAGTTATAGCACACATAGTGCATACATTTTCACACATACTGCACTAGATAGATGCTAACCCTATAGTTTGAGGCCATTTGGATGAGGTAGAAAAAATTCTTGGATTAGAATCGTGTTGTTCGAACCCCGTAGTTGGATTTTTTTGAACCTTGATCCGTAGTACTCGGGCAAAACCCTAGTTTAACCTATTTAATTATAGATTCGTATATCGATTTTTCTACCTTTTTATTATTACTATGCAGCACATGTGTGTTTGCCCGTCTAGCTAGTGAAACTCGGAGGAAGAGGGATCACTCGGAAGGACAGAAGAAGGGAGAGCATTATGGTGTCTCCCTTTTTCGGGTGACGATGTTGACTATTGTGCAGGGTTTGTCAGTGAGCAGGAGGAGGTGCGAGCGAGCGAGCGAGTCGAGCGAGGCCGAGAATGAGAGAGATTTGTTTTTTTGTGTGAGAGGGACAACCGAAGGATCCTGAAGGACCCAGAGACTTCCAATACGCATCCTGATGCGTCTTCTCTTGACAAAGAAGATGGCGGGGAGTTTGCGTACCTATTATTTCACGTGACTTGTGCTCACCGATGTGTGGGACCTCACGCGTGGGCACCACACGTAAGTGACAGACTTGTTGGTGTAAAAACTCGGTTGATTATTATAGTGCATTAGAACAAAGTTTCCTATGGATTCAAGGCTAGGAAATCCAAGTTAACTCATTTACATGACATTATTTTTTCCATGAAGCAAAGTTAACACATCTATCAATTGGTACATTTTGGAGTGACTAAGAAGGATCCAGGATTACTTATTCGTTTTCACGTGTTAAACTTGTCTAAATCTTGGTCAAACCTAGGATTTGATTTGACCAACAAGATTCAAATGGGCAGAAAAATAAAATAAAAACAGAAAAATGAAAAACCAAATCACATAGTCTTCTTATGTCATATAGTAAGCACTAAAGTTGATAAACAAGGTCTAGACATATCAAACCATACAAATCATGTATCTATACCCCCTAACCCCTAAACTCTGTCTTATGAAGTCAAGCATGTGAAGATAAGTGGTTTTGGGTTTCCAACATGGAAATTTCAAAAACCTCCCAAAAGCTTCATTTTAGAGTGACTAACAAGGATACATGCTTCCCTTTTCATTTTCATGTTTTAAACTTGTTTAAATCATTATCAAACCTAGGATTTTACCAAGATACAAATGGGTGGGCACAAAATTCAAAAAAATCAAAAAAAATGAAAAAACCAAATCACATAGTCTTCTTATGTCATATCGTAAGCATTGAAGTTGATAAACAAGGTCTAGATATATATATCCAAATCAGACAAATCATGTATCTACCCCTGTCGATCTTATGAAGTCAATCATGAAGAGAAGTGGTTTTGGGTTTCAAACATGGAAATTTCAAGAACCTCCCAAAAGCTTTATTTTAGAGTGACTAAGAAGGATCCATGCTTACCTTTTCATTTTCATATTTTGAACTTGTTTAAATCTTTGTCAAACCTAGGATTGACCAAAAGATTCAAATGGGCATAAAATTCATAAAAAATCATAAAAAATGAAAAACCAAAGCATATAGTCTTCGTATGTCATATAGCAAGCATTCAAGCTGATAAATTAACAAGGTTTGGACATATTGAAGCCATACAAATCATGTATCTACCCCTAACCCTAAACTCGGTCGATCTTATGAAGTCTAGCATGAAGAGAAGTCGTTTTGGGTTTCAAACATGGAAATTTCAAGGACACACATCCCAAAAGCTTCATTTTAGAGTGACTAAGAAGGATCCATGCTTACCTTTTCAATTCATGTTATAAACTTGTTTAAATCATGGTAAACCCTAGGATTTGACCAAGATTCAAATGGGCAGAAAATTAAAAAAATCAGAAAAATGAAAAACCAAAGTACATAGTCTTCTTATGTCATATAGTAAGCATATTGAAGTTGATAAACAAGGTTTGGACATATTCAAACCATACAAATCATGTATCTAACCCCTAACCCTAAGCTCTGTCTTATGAAGTCAAGCTTGAAGAGAAGTGGTTTTGGGTTTCAAACATGGAAATTTCAAAAACCTCCCAAAAACTTCATATTAGAGTGACTAATTAAGAGGGATACAATGCTTCCCTTTTCGTTTTCATGTTTTAAACTTGTTTAAATCTTTGTCAAACCTAGGATTTGACCAAGATTCTAATATATGGGCATAAAATTCAAAAAAAAAACAGAAAAATGAAAAACCAAATCACATAGTCTTCTTATGTCATATTGTAAGCATTCACGTTGATAAACAAGGTCTAGATATACCCAAACCATAAAAATCATGTGTATCTACCCCTGTCGATCTTATGAAGTACGTCTAGCATGAAGAGAAGTCGTTTTGGGTTTCAAACATGGAAATTTCAAGAACATCCCAAAAGCTTCATTTTAGAGTGACTAAGAAGGATACAAACTTCCCTTTTCATTTTCATGTTTTAAACTTGTTTAAATCTTGGTCAAACCGCCTAGGATTTGACCAAGATTCAAATGAGCATACAAATTCAGAAAAAAAATCAAAAGAATGAAAAACCAATGCACATAGCATTCTTATGTCATACTAGGAAATATGCCCGTGCGTTGCAACGGAAAAAACCCAATAAACAAAATAAAATAAAATAAAATAGAAAATAGAAAAGTTGGAGAAAGAAGGTAAATACCCCCACTGAACTTGCCTAAAAGAGCCCGAGCCGACATAGCCAGCCAAAACCGTATCCAACCTAGTGATTCCCAGTCGCTACTCCCTCACTCTTTTCCTCGATCCTCTACCAGCCCCAGCGATTCCTCCCTATCGCTACGCGCTACGCCCCGCTCCTCCCTCACCGCATGAGTCGCCTCTATATTTCCATCTCTCCTCTGCTCCCCTCACTCGCGCTAGCATGCCTTTCTCTCGACCAAACACTATTGCTCGACTCGGTCCTTGAAGCTTGTTCGCCTGGCCGCACCGCTAGCCTTGACGCCGTCAACGCTCTGCCACCCCAAACCAAGCCCCAACTTCGAAGACCCCACCACCCACTGAGCTAACCTCACCTTAGCCCATGGCCACGTCCGCAGGGTAGTGCAAACCTGCCACTTATGTCAGCCGACAGGGCGTGCCTGTTGTGAGGTGATCGGCATCATGTTGTATTCCTCCTCATATTTCATGTTGTTGTTGTCCCTGTCGGCGTTGTCCTTGCGCTACATCTCCCTCATTCTTGTTGTCGATGATGCTCAGCCATGGTGTTCCAAGCAAAGACCATGGCGTCTGTTGGCGATGCTCGACCAAATCCACGACGCTCGACAGAACGACCGTCGATGCACGGCCAAGTGCATGGCTTGTCCATCCTGTCGCTCCTTAAACCTTATGCGACATTTTAGTGCCGGTCGCTATCATTTTCATGTAATGTTTACTCATGATTTATTTATTGTATTCCCACTGTCCATAAAAAGATGTTAAAGATTTGTCCAAATTTAGATGCATCTATACACTAAAGAGTATCTAGGTACATCTAAATTTAGATAAATTTTTAACATTTTATAAACAGAGGTAGTGGTAAGTAAATATCAGAACTACAACCACGAAGGCAATTTTAGTTTCACTGACATAGGACAAAGCATTAACACACAACGGTCCATACGTGTGCCAGAAAAAAGTCTAGGTTCTGCATTTCAATGGTGGACGTGCAGATAGTTACACGGAGAAAAGAAACATTTGTACAGAAAACAATCGAAGGACACTTCTACTAAGTAAAAAAGAAGACATGAATCGACCCGATCTATGTAAAAAAGGACCATCAAATTCGTATAGATAAAGACAGAAAGCAAGTCACATAAACATCATTCACAGAACAAAAGCGTCCAAGAACTTCCCAGTGCTGAAGTTCTTGAACCTGAACTTCCATTCGCGCTTGACGCCATCAAATACATAACTCCGCTCCCTGCTCCTTGGCCTTCTTCACCAGCATTCTCCTTGAACTTGACCAGCCTCGGACCCTCATACTACTTGCCTCTCTTCCTGGATACAGGCCAGAGTATACAGCCAAAAATATCAGGCTTGTAGCAAAACAAATCCCATCCGAAATTTATGAATAAGTCAAAATCCGAGGAATGATGTGTACCGCACAGGAGGAATCATGTGCCCCGCACCTTATGGATCGAAATCGGGAAAAACACAGAAAGAGCCGATGTTGGTGGCCAGTCGAAGAACAAATCCAAGAGATTAGGGTGGTTGAAGCTGGGGATGGCCGCCGGCCGCTGGGTCCTTTCTTCGCGGTACAACCAGGGAACGGGGGAAGCAGGGGGCGGAGCGCTGACCGTGATGCAGTGGGACGTCGGCCGCTGCGGCCCTCCTTCCCCACAGTTTATGCAGGGTGTGCGCGATGGTACCAGCGCCGGCAGGCGGGATGCGCTGCAGCGGAGAGGCTAACGCGACGAATCAAGGCAGAGTTGCCAAGGAACGGGCGCAGGAAAGACGAGCCATCACATCGCGACATGCTCGACCGCACAGTCATCCTCGATCTGGAGCCGGTCGGCCTCCGTCGCCACCGCCTTGCGCAGGTGTGCCTCCACCCCATCCTCCTCCAACTGCCACGCGCACCACGTGCCTCCCAGAGCGCGTCGCCCTCGCGCCTCCCTCCGATCGCCGGGCCATCTCCACGAGTGCCTCCTCTGTTCCCCATCTCAGGGCGGGGATGACCTGGCCGAAGCAGGTTGGGGCTGCCAGTTGGGTGCGCCCTCGACAGGAAGTGTGGCGCCGCCGTGCGGGCTCATGGCGCAGCAGACCAGGGAACGCCGGCGTGAGGGTTCCGGATTTCCCGGGGACATGTGCGGGAGTCTCGCGAGCAACAGAGTTTTTTTTAACAGGACGTACGCGTACGAACAACGGATCCCAATTTAATAGTTAAGATATATAGTAAGCATTAAAGTTGATAAACAAGGTCTAGACATATTCAAACTAGAC
>NC_061514.1:147417974-147430507 GCF_022539505.1 Lolium rigidum
CCACCCTATGGTGTGGGCCAACCCCGGGTCCAGCTGGCTCCTCCTTCCGGCTTCCTCCGTCATCCGGAAAAATAGGATTTTTGGTAAAACTTCCTTCCACAGCTTGATCTTCCGAAATATCGCATCCCGACGGTGCTTTTTCCAGCAGAATCTCGGCTCCGGTGCTCGATCTCCAAATAATCATGAAACATGCAAAATAGATGAAATAACATAAGTATTGTGTCCCAATATGAAATATATCAATGAATAACAGCAAATTATGATATAAAATAGTGATGCAAATTGGACGTATCAGCAGACGACACATTCACGGCATCAGATCAAGCACCACGCCTTGCCACTTTGCATCATGGATCAGCTTCTCTTGCCGTCGCTGTCACAGCGTCGGTCACGACCATCTTCCGCAGGTTCACAGTACAACTTTCGTTGATTTCACACCAACTCTTCATGATGACGATGGCATCGCACCACCGCTGCCGGCATCACGCCGACTCTCTTTGAGATGACGGCATCGCACCATCGTCGTCATGCAACGGCGTTGCACCGTTTCTGCCTCGTGACGGCATCGCACTGTACTCTCCTCGTGGCAGCATCACACCGTCGTCTTCTCCCAGGCATCACACCGCCGCCGGTGGCACCCAGTGGCATCGCACGGCTGCTGCCTCGTGACAGCATCGCACTGTAGCGTTGTCGTGGCAGTATCACACCGCCAGCTCCTCCTAGGGGCATCACGCCGTGACCAGCTGGTAGCGGCATCGCGCCGCCAACAGCCTCCTTCTTGTGTTCTCGGCCTCCACATCGCATGAAGCCCGCCGAGCCACCGCCTCGGATCTTTAGGCTCTGATTACAATTGTTGGGGCTGCATCTGGCAGCCCCTCTTTCTTCTACCTCTACTCCTCTCAATCTTTCTTCTCTCACGAATACATACACAAGAAAAGAAGAACTCATGAAACACACACAGACACCAAGACACACATCCACATACACATGGACCAAGGAAGAAGAACACAAGGCTTTGCCTAGAACACTCCCTTGGTGACCACCGTGGCTACATTGTGTTTGTGGCCTCACAACCTGACCTTTTCTCATTACTCAAAGCAGTCTATATATACAAAGTTTAGGCACTCCTTCCACGACCAGTCGACCACCACATGAGCCACTACTCCACTCACGCACTAACTAGCTGACCTATTCTCCTTCCTAGAATCACTCTAGTTCGGTCAAGACTAAGCCAACAAATGCAATAACTCATGATCTGGATCTCCTGAAACCTCTCCAGGATATCACACGAGGAGGCTCAACATGCCCGTGCACACGACTAGGTGCTAACAACTCCACACATGGAAACTAACTACTCGGTCATGCATGCACATGTTGAGGTTGTCACTAGCTAGCATGTAACATGATGAAAAGATTAATTTTCCAGCACTAGGGAGTGGCGCATGGCGACTTCTTCCACCTTGACCGTTTGCAAATTGGATCAATATAGCTACGGGGGACTTCGTCCCATTGCCATGTTGAGGTTGTCGTTTATTTGAAAAAGCTTTGCAGAAGCTGAAGGATCCTCTAAGTTCTAAGTCTGGTGGAGGCGTTAAGAGCTCGACGAGCTTGCCTCCTCAACCCTCTGAGGTGGGAGCTATTATCACAGTGGCAACGGCTGTAGTTGCTCTTGAGGGTCGATGACGAGGCTGATGAGAGAGCCGTTGGACTACTTCCTGGAAGGGACTCTTTCCTTTAAGGATGTGCTTCCGCCAACGGTCGAGGAGGTCAACAGACTCGATCAGCGACTTGACCGGCCCAGAGACCTACAATCTGGCATCCACAAGAAGGTGATGACAACCTACAAATCCATTGGAATCACAAACAACGCCATGCAATTGATTTTACCGTGTTGGAGTTGTAGTGTGGGGTGAGCCTTTTCCTTTGCAGAGTGAGCCAGAACCCAACGATATGAATGTGTGTTTGGCCTTACTGGTAAGTCAATACACCCGCTAGGAGCCTAGGAATATTTAAGCATAATCATGTTTTGACGATACATACATTTTGCTATGTTCTTAAGATAGTTACATCACCAAATATCTAGAAGAGGCAACAATACCAAATAAAATGACATCTACTGCGCCTGGTTGCATACGCACATGATAACAAGAATATAGTGGCGGGGATTCAAGATTGATGAGGCAACCACTTAAGTCTTGCTAAGAGCATCTCCACCGGCGCTCCCGATAGCAGCCCTGATAGCGATTTGGGGCCGGGAGCGAAAATGGGCTCGTACCGGCGCGCCCCAAACGGCGCCGGCCAATTTTCGAGCCCAATAGAATCTTCGGCAACCCCGTGCCGTCCCCTTCGCCAAGGGCGCGAATCGGGCGCGCCGGCGCCTCGCGAGGCTGAAAATTTTGGGCGTGGGAGCCGCCTGTCAGCCACACATCCCAAAAGTCGACGCCAGCGGGGAGTGGCGGGGCCGACGCGTCAGCGGCTCATTCAATTTTAACCTAACCGTCGCCTACCTCGCGACGGGAGTTATTGGGGCGCAGCGGCGGTGCAGTTTCCGTAGACGCGCAGCGAACCGTTCCGTCACGCGCGCCTTGCTCTTCGTGCCGGCGTTAATGAGGGCCACCGCTCTCCCGCCTCCCTCTGGCCTATAAAAAGGGCCGCCTCACATTGCCCCTCTCACACACAAACCCTACCGTCTCTCTCCCCAACCCTAGTCACCACCATCTGAAGAGACGACGCCATGTCTGGTCGAGGCCGAGGTCATGGTCGTGGCCGCGGCAGAGCTGCATGCTCGCCGTCGCCTGCGACGCTATCGTCTTCATCGTCGGACATGCAGGACGAGGAGGGGCCCGTGCTGTTCGAGTTCGTCGTCGTCCTCAAGGGCGACCCACACGCCATCCAGAGGCTGCCGGACACCTTCGCCGACTTCATCGCCAGCGACGAGCGCCCGGGCTCGCTGCATCTGCGGGAGGCTGCCTGCGGCTGTTGCTGGTGGATCGTGGACGTGATCTACGACGCACGCGGCAAGATGTACCTCCACATCGGCTAGGAGAATTTTGCTCGCTACCACCGCCTCGATCCCGGCTTCATGCTCATGTTCTCCTACTTTGGCGAGAGGAACATGAGCGTCAAGGTGATCGACGAGACGCGTTGCCGCCGCCACTACCACGGCGACAACGCCGAGGATGTTTCTTCGCAGCGAATATCGGCACGCATGTTTTTGGATGTTCTTCCTCGAAAGAACCAAGATGGGTACCCTCACCAGCTGGACTTTCCAGTTTGGGTGACTGGGTGTGCCCTCGAGTGTTCTTTCTTGGCAGCGAACACACGAAACATGCGATGGCCAGCTTAGTTAGGTTTAGTTCTTTTACAATGTTTTATATTTGTGTTAACCATGGTTCAAACTATGTATTAGTTTGTGGAAAACCATGTTCCAAACTATATTTTCATGTAAACCATGTTATCAGTTATGTATTAGTTTGTGGGATGGAATGTTTCTTCTCCTTATTCGGTTTTCTATGCTTTTATTTGTTATTTTAATTCAAAACATCTATCGGGGCCGCCGGTGTGGAACAGCCAAACAGCTCCCCCAAATAGAGGATGCACTGCTTGCGTCCTCATACGGAAGTGTCGACGCCTCTGCCGGCGACTATTTAGGGACCGCCGGTGGAGATGCTCTAACAACCGGAAATCACCTCCGAGTGACAAAATAATGCGCACTCGCACGAGAGATTAAACCTGAGATTTACAACCACCGTTCTCACTATATATCCAACCACATGTTGGTTCTCTTATGGTAACTCATTTCGTGACAAGTCAAATATTATTTCTCTTATGGTGAACCAAGGCATAGCCTGGTGGCAGTGAGCTGCTGATAGCTCTCAGCTCGTCTGAGTTCGAGTGTCCGTACTCGCATTCTCGGTGTTGTGCACACAATTGCCGCTATTAATAACCAGCGCTGCTGGATTTCTTCTCCAGTACGGCTAATCATTTTTAAATATTATTATCAAATTTTACAAACAAGTTTCTAATTGTTGTTTACTTGTAGTGTCTCCGTGCCAAAACTTCGAAGATGTGAAGTGGCAGCTAGCTAGCACCACGGTTTGCCTGGAAAACATTTTTGCCTCGTACCAGTGCTTTATTAAACTAAGTGCCGGTTCAGCATGATTAGTTGAGTCTTTACATAGTCATTATGCACATGCACTCACACCAAAGTGAAGGAAAAGAAAAAGGAAGCACGGTCCTATGCAAGGCTGCGCTGCTACTGCTGTGACAAACGAGAGACTCTTTGAGAAGGGAGTTCTGAGAAAAAAGGTAAGGCGTGGCTTAAGCACCGGAATAAGTTTACCTGCTTGTTCCCTTTCGCCCCTTTCGATCTGCTAGAAAGGCATCGATCCGTGCATGCACTAAAACACATGTGTACTTTATTTCCACTTCTATTTATTTTATTTATTAGTTGATGCCATATTGGTTGTTTACTAAATTAATTTAACACTAGCAAGCATGTTAGTTTTAATGCACTACGGGAAACACCCCGTGCGACGACGACGACGGCCCCGCACCGTCGACACAGTCTGATCCACCGTCGGCACAGGCTCTGCCGACGGTGACCGTCGGCGTAGCCGCGTCGGCACAGCTTGCGTCGGGGTCTCCGCAGGCATCGTCGGCAAAGAGCCTCACCGTCGGCCGGTCTGTGCCGACGGTCAGCTCCGTCGCCGGTAGCTGGAGGCCTCTGCGCCGATGGCCCCGACATTTAGCCGTGAGCACACGTCAGCTCTCCCGTAGTGGTGTCAGACAATCCTAAACATGTTAGGGAAAAGTTTGTATTACTAACTTAGTTTGTATTGCTAATTCTACCTGAGAATTAACTTAATGTTCAATCAAATCTTATATCGTTGGATTTCCATTGCGATATGTGCACGTTGCAGGTTAGGTTGCAACTTGCAACTAAGATTTCTTCAATTACATGTGTGGTTGCAGCCGAGAAAAATGCCCCGAATCATTACATGCCCTTCGTGATTTGTGATAATTGTGAGTTGGAATATAGGTTGTAACTAAGATATAATGACATATCTGACTGAAAACTAAGTTGACTGATGCCCCGGATCATTAGGACATTCTCGAAGCATATACTCAAAAGTGATTAATTTTCTGAGTGTGCTAGAGGAAACAACTGATTTGCGCATAAAATCAAAATACACCCAGTACAAGGTACTAGTATACTTGTACATCTCTTCAATCAAGTGTCATCTCTGATAAGTATTCATTTCTCTTCCGTGTTGTCTTATGGCCTGCACGTTGTTTCTTAATTATTACAAAAACATGTTACATAATACGTATTTAATTAGATTTCTCACCATTTATGATCACGTAAATAAATTTAAAAAAATATAAACGTGTGATTACAGACAACATAACACAAAACAAATCAAGGAACTAGCACGATATGTCGCTATATACTTTAATAATTTGACTAAGACGTTCCACTTTTCCAAACTCTGAAGAGAGACATGCCTTGGGAGATGGCAGCGTGAGCTAAAAGGCTAAAGTTGTACAATCACACTCAGTTCCCAAAGGTTGCCGAATTTGACGTCGTAATGGAAGGTCACTTTTGTTACCCTCGAAAACTATGAACTTACACAAGGAGCATAGATTAGTTTAATCTGTTAGTGGCAGACACGGTACATTGGTGAGATTTTACAGGATAAACTTTGAACAGCACGCCCCCACGCTCATGCTTGCCTTCAGGCCAAAACTTCAAATTTTGCTAAACAGAGATTCATGTTTTGTGTCATCTACAAACACATATGGCTAATGTAGCAATTGAGAGGCTTAGCAAGGAGGGCATGAGCATTCTCTTCTCGCTACCTAAACAATTTCTGATTGAAAGAGATAAGATGTAAAGACAGTGTAGCATTCAGCTTACTTTCCATCTTTGAAGAGATGCCTACAATAATTTAGAGGAAGCCTATTGCTCTTTGGTTTCTTTGATGAGTTTGGCCTAACCTTGGCGCGCGATGTGCCATGAAACTTCTCGATTTCGGCCTATGCACTCTGATGGCTGCAGTTTAACTATAATGGCTTCAAAAAAAAAAACAGTCAACTGAGGATAGAGGAGCTATATGATCACTACAAATCTACAAAAGAAATGCTTGTTTCCTAAGTGCCTGGAACACTCCGGATCGGAAGTCCTCTTTCTTCGATTCTGTTTATTTAGCTACAAGCATAAAGCTATTTTAACATCATTAGAAACTACTGATGGTTTTATAAAGGGAATCATCGTTCCATGGTCAAGGTATATTGGCCTTTATCCCCACAAAAGTGAGAAAAGAAAAGGGATTACAAAGCTATTATAAAGTACTTGATCATGCCAATAGTTCTGATAAAAGAAGAGTAACCCTGAGCCTGAAGCGCAAAGCTCGTCCAATTTCTGGGGCTTAAAGGTCTGATCGCCTACCACGCGCTGCCCTTCTTTTCACGAAACAATAAAGGAAAAAAGAAAAGAAAAGTTGGACGTATCAAGTACTTCTAGGGATATGGAATCTGATGTACGTACATTGCAGATATACGCCAATACGCTACGGCAGCATGTGCGTATGCTACTGTTGGTAAAAAGCTGGCGGTAGAGGTAATAAAGGTACAACGAAATACAATATATCGCAGACTCTGGCTCCAACTGTTGCGGTGCAGGGGAAAAGGCTACAGCACAGGGATAACAAAATAAGAGTAAAGAAACAGTAGACATACTATAAAATTTAAAGCAATATTTCCACTAGTAAAGATTCTTTTATTCATGGATTCTAATCTCATGCTAAATTGTATTGTAGTTCCTATTGATTTACCAACAATGGTCTCTTTGGATTGAAGAATTTCATAATAATTTTGGATAGGAGTTCATCGCTATGGATGTCTTTTGGATCATAAGGCTGAGACATCTAAATATCAATGAAATATATTCTTATTTTTTTAGAAAATGGACACTTTATTAGTTAAAGCAACATCCCCGGCCTCTACATAGGTAGGATGAAATCTATTCTTATAGGCTGCAACCCATAGAAATCTTAGCATAAACTCGAATCTCACTTTAATTTTTCTACGAGAAGCTCAATGCACCTACATTCTATCTCAGCCCTGCAATTCGACCCATGGGTATGTCCACCCATGGGAACCCGACCCGAATGGGTAGAGTATGAGTCTTGATGTTCACCCATGAAAATGATCCATGGTCAACCCAATTAGTCATGGGTTAGGTATGGGTGCAAGTTTGTGCCCATGGGTTACCCGATGGGTTAACCAATTAATATCACTAATTAAGGTAACTACTTTATTTTGTATGGCATGTGGGCTAAAATACACATATATCTTACAGGAAAGCAGTGTATACCGTATTTTTGTTGTTGAGGAAAGCAGTGCATACCGTTTGTACAGCCCGGCCCATGAAAAATTGAATAGTTGCAAACATTTATACGCATGCACATAAACTTTAGTACTACCTGGACTCGACAGAGAGACGGACGCATTCGCAAGTCTATAAAACAGAGGAACTGACCTTCACTTAGTTACAACCACAATCTTACTAGCTTACCAGATTACTAGGCGATGTAATAAATTATTTACTGGGCTAGTATTATATATAGGCTTAAATGTTAGTTACTAGTGCGCTAAATTCTTTAGTTTTTTTGCCCGATGGGTGCCCGATTGGGTCGGGTTACCCGACGAGTTCGGCATGGGCCTGATTCCTCACTCATGGGTAGGGTCGTGGGTCAGCAATACGCCCGATAAGGGTGTTGGGCATGGGTCTAGCTTTGGTCGACCTGGCCAAACCCGAACCGATTTCCAGCATTAATCCTAACTCTCTCTCCTCTCTTTCTCCAATCATTCTGTATAAACACCTCTCACGAAATGTCCGTGTTACGAAATCCTATAGGAGTTCACGAGTATGCGGCTTCTCCATCTTGTCAATTTCATATTCATGTGTTCCTAAATCTCCGTGGTCCGAATGGGTCCTAAAACATTTTATGGAAAAGACTAGCCTAGGAAAAATGTAAAACATGCATAGATCATGTTGTTGTTATAGACCATGAAAGCACCATTAAAAGTGAAATCTCGCAATAAAATAGAGTTGGTACATCATGTTGATGCAATTGTCGTCTTACTACCTTCTCCTCCCTATGAGTTCAGTCACGCTTTGTCCTAGCATGGCAGGTGCAATGCCTCCGGAGTATGTACAACGTACAAGGATTAATAGCATGCAACGGGTTGAGAGATCTGACAGTTAGACTAACACATGAAAGGTTATGTTTGCTAGGATTTGGGGGGCTTAGATCTCAGGTAGATCAGCCATTAACCGTGCCCACCCCTTCCACTTATATAAATATCGTTATATGTGCTCCTACACTAGAAGCCCAACATTACTCTATGCTCAAAACTCACTCAAAAGAATTGAGTTGTTTTCCCATTCAACTACTCAAGCGTGACCTTCATGGCTCATGACAACTTAGACATAAATCACATATTGCCAAAGAACCTATCTGGATTAACGAATACACCTACTCGCAACATGAGTTTTTTTACTCTATCATCAATTTAGGATGGTCCCGAAAGAGACGTATCAACTCCCAAATGCACATAAAATTTACTTTAGATGAAAGTCAATGTGTTAAATGAAACGTTATATTTTCCTCATGATATATTGTTAAAGCTTGAGGTGAGTACTTGTAATCCTATCAAGGTATCTTGACCTACCTTATATGTCTCTATACACACATTCTTTTATTCATGTTACCACTTCACCCTAGTCGCATGACCGTTCATTTTGGAATTAATTTGGTCACGAGAGAAGGGTCCAGAGATATCTCCCCATGCATTGAGGAGAAAAAATCCTATGTATGTCCACCATGCCTCATAGCATGTTTCACATTGAGCTTGACATAACATTTATGGTCGCCCAGTCATGGAGTATCATCGTGTAGGCCATAAGAAGGTAGATCATATCTCAAGAAGATATATGTGACATCCTAAAATATGATGACACTTCATGATAATTCTATTGAACAACGAGAGATTAGGGGATGCTTCGAGCAACATGGTTGTCGAGAAATTAATAGTTAGTAGAAGAGGCATAGGTTGATGTGAATTTTACATACATCCAAGCACTCTCATCTCCTACGTTGGTATGGGTCATCATGAACTCCACATATGTAACACTAGAACTCCAATGACCTTTATCTAGGATATGTAGCCCCTCCCCTTAAGCTGTATTTAAGTGAGAGTAAATGGTTACACAAGCCCATGAGTTGTATTTATAGGCTAGGGAGACTTGGCAAATGGTCAAGGATGCCCTACCACCTCCCACGTGGGAGTGCATTTGAGGTCATGTGTGGTCTACTAGTCCATGGTAGTGGACTATTGAGGTGGGGTGTTGAATGGTCCATGGGTGGAGTAGGCCACATATCCCTCCATCCTTTTGGGCTTCTTTTTCTCAAGCATATATATTTTATTTTTGCTTTTCTCTCGTGTGTTCTTTGAGCATTTGACCATGATTGGGACTTGCACTTGATTTGACTTGCTTTTACTGTGTTGAGTATGCCAGTAGGACTACAAAGGGTCCCTGGTAGGAATTAACTATTCCTACAACACTTCATTTATATTGCACCTGAGATGAACACATGTGATATCTCATAACAGGCTTGTCCACATATTATTCTCTAACATGTGTTCATATTATCAATGATAAATTTGTATATTTAAACATGCGACCCATGATCATTTCTTCACAAAGATGAATGTGCCATTCTAGTGTGCCATTGTATCTTCCTCGGTTAGGGAATCTTCAGAATAACCACTAGTAACTGAAAGGACCTAGATGTCGCCTAGAGGAGGTGAATAGATGTTGTAAAATCGAATTTTTCTTAATCCTAATACTAAATTGAACTAGTTGGGTCTTTTCAAGACCAAATCTTAAATATGTTCGGCACACTAAGTGTAATCACATGTGTCTAAAAACTATATGCAATTGAAGAATATGAGCAAGAAACTCAAAGTCTACACAAGATATATCCATAGAAGAAAGTACAAATTGTAGAATGTGAAGAGGACAAGAAACAAGTATTATTTCCTCCATTTAAAACGTGCAATGATATTCTACCCTTTGTTGAGGTGCCTGATACGTCTCCAACGTATCTATAATTTCTGATGTTCCATGCTAGTTTTATGACAATACCTACATGTTTTGTTCACACTTTACATCATTTATATGCATTTTCCGGAACTAACCTATTAACAAGATGCCGAAGTGTCAGCTCTCGTTTTCTGCTGTTTTTGGTTTCAGAAATCCTACAAAGGAAATATTCTCGAATTGGACGAAATCAACGCTCAGTATCTTATTTTTCCCGGAAGCTTCCAGAGCACCGAAGAGGGGCCAGAGGGGAGCCAGGGGGCCCACCCCACAAGGCGGCGCGGCCAAGGGGGGGCGCGCCCCCCTATGGTGGGGCCACCCCTGGCTCTTCCGAGGCTGCCCTTCCGCCTATATAAAGTCTCCGTCGCGAAAACCCTAATAGAATAAGCCACGATACGAGAAAAGTTCCAGAGCCGCCGCCATCGCGAAGCCAATATTCGGGGGACAGAAGTCTCTGTTCCGGCACGCCGCCGGGACGGGGAATTGCCCCCGGAAGGCATCTCCATCGACACCACCGCCATCTTCATCAACGCTGTTGTCTCCTATGATGAGGAGGGAGTAGTTCTCCCCCGAGGCTAAGGGCTCTACCGTAGCTATGTGGTTCATCTCTCTCTCCCATGTGATCTTTATGTGATAATGAGCTTTGTGATCTAGTTGAATATCATCTATGTGCTACTCTAGTGATGTTATTAAAGTAGTATATTCCTCCTCCATTATGTAATGTTGACAGCGTGTGCATCATGTAGTACTTGGCATAGGTTATGATTGTGATCTCTTGTAGATTATGAAGTTAACTATTACTATGATAGTATTGATGCGATCTATTCCCCCTTTCATAGCCTGACGGTGACAGTGTGCATGCTATGTTAGTACTCGGTATAATTGCAATGGTCTATCATGCACTCTAAGGTTACTTAAATATGAACACCGAATGTTGTGGAGCTTGTTAACTCCGGCTTGAGGGAGCTCTTGTAGCCCTACACAATGAATGGTGTTTGTCATCCAACAAGAGAGTGTAGAGAAAGTAGTATTTGTTTATTCAATTATGTGATCATTGTTGAGAGTGTCCACTAGTGAAAGTATGATCCCTATGCCTTGTTTCTAAGCATTGAAACACCGTTTCCAACAAGTTCTATTACATGTTCGCTTGCTGCCATCTTTATTTCAGATTACAATTACTACTTACAATCATCCATATTACTTGTATTTCACTATCTCTTCGCCGAACTAGTGCACCTATACATCTGACAAGTGTATTAGGTGTGTTGGGAACACAAGAGACTTCTTGTATCGTAATTGCGGGGTTGCTTGAGAGGGATATCTTTGACCTCTTCCTCCCTGAGTTCGATAAACCTTGGGTGATTCACTTAAGGGAAACTTGCTGTTGTTCTACAAACCTCTGCTCTTGGAGGCCCAACACTGTCTACAGCAATAGAAGCGTGCGTAGACATCAAGCTATTTTCGGGCGCCGTTGCCGGGGAACGAAGAAAAGCTACACCACAGAGATTTC
The DNA here is from genome assembly GCF_022539505.1 of Lolium rigidum. Taxonomy (NCBI): domain Eukaryota; kingdom Viridiplantae; phylum Streptophyta; class Magnoliopsida; order Poales; family Poaceae; genus Lolium; species Lolium rigidum. Next base: position 147,429,656 of record NC_061514.1, read on the forward strand.
TACCTCCCACGTCAACCACGCGCCAGTTGTGGACAACAAGCTATTTTCTGGCGCCGTTGCCGGGGAGGTAAGGTAAAAGGTATTCACATCCTCCGACTACTAAGCTATTTCCTAGCACTGTTGTCGGTGTGTGGGTGCTCGAAGCTATTTCCTTTAGATCCTGCAATTGCATCTTTTTGTTTCTTGTTCACTAGTTAGGCATAATGGACAACAATGAGCTTTTTATTCTCTTTCCTGAGTTAAGACATAAATTGTGTGATGCGAAAATTAAAAAACCTATGGAACCTTATTTGCATGCTAGTAACAATGTTATTAGTATGAATACCATTGTTGATAATGCTATGGAAGAATTTAAGCTTGGGGAAGGTGGTTTTGATGAGCATGATATTTTTAGTCCCCCAAGCATGGAGGAGAAAATTTACTTTGATGATACTTTACCTCCTATATATGATGATTACAATGATGACTATCATCCACCTACTATTGAGGAGAAAATTAATTATGATTATACTATGCCTCCTATATTTGATGATTATGGTGATAATGATAGCTACCTTGTTGAATTTGCTCCCACTACAATTAATAAAATTGATTATGCTTATGTGGAGAGTAATGATACTTTTATGCATGTGAATAAGAATGCTTTATGTGATAGTTACATTGTTGAGTTTGTTCATGATGGTACTAGAAATTATTATGAGAGAGGAAAATATGGTTGTAGAAATTTTCATGGTACTAAAACACCTCTCTATATGCTGAAAATTTTGAAGTTACTTGTGTTTTATCTTCCTATGCTTGTCACTTTGTTCTACATGAATTTATTTGTGTACAAGACTCATTTTCATAGGAAGT
>NC_061514.1:147430607-147440923 GCF_022539505.1 Lolium rigidum
CAAGTTAATACCTTATCACTATGCTACTGCGAATTACTCTGCGGCAAGATAACGAACACTAATTCATCATGTAGGCAAACCTTAAAGATGCATTCCCAAGTACTAATGAACACCCCACGCTGTCACTTTGAGCATTCACAGGAGGTACTAACACACCACAATTTCATAGAGACATCCAACTCAAATCATAACTCAGTGAATAAGTATTCAGTGAAATATAGCCTAAGAGACCCACACGGTGCACACACTTTCACCTTTACACACGTGGGACAAGGAGTCTCCGGAGATCACATAAGTAAAATCCACTTGACTAGCATAATGACATCTAGATTACAAGCATCATCATATGAATCTCAATCATGTAAGGCAGCTCATGAGATTATTGTATTGAAGTACATAGGAGAGAGATGAACCACATAGCTACCGGTACGAGCCCCGAGCCTCGATGGAGAACTACTCCCTCCTCATGGGAGACAACAGCGTTGATGAAGATGGCGGTGGTGTCGATGGAGAAGCCTTCCGGGGGCACTTCCCCGTCCCGGCGGCGTGCCGGAACGGAGACTCCTGTCCCCCAGATCTTGGCTTCGCGATGGCGGCGGCTCTGGAAGGTTTCTCGTACCGTGGCTTTTTCGTATCGAGGTTTTAGGTCAGGGACCTTTAAATAGGCGAAGAGGCGGAGTCGGAGGGCTGGCGGGGTGGTGACACAGTAGGGGGGCGCGGCCCAGGCCCTGGCCGCGCCGCCCTATCATCTGGGCCCACCAGGGCTCCTCTCGGTGGCTCTCGGGTGTTGCGAAGCTTCGTGGAAAAATAGGATGCTGAGGCGTTGATTTCGTCCGATTCCGAGAATATTTCCTTACTAGGATTTCGGAACCAAAAACAGCAGAAAACGAGGAACCGGCCTTTCGGCATCTCGTCAATAGGTTAGTTCCGGAAAACGCATAAATATGACATAAAGTATGCATAAAACATGTAGATATCATCAATAATGTGGCATGGAACATAAGAAATTATCGATACGTCGGAGACGTATCACCTGGTACTTTCCTTCTGTCGCGAAATTTTTTGCTATATAATCTCCCGGACCCCTGGAGGTCCGTATATCGTTTTCTCGTCGTGTCTTGTTTCGAGCTGTTTTCTGCCAGGATTTGTTTTTGATCTAGAAGCACCATGGTCTCCAACAACAAGGACAAGGAGCCTTTGAAGGAGGAAGTGAAGGAGATGTCATCAATAAAAAGGAAGCGGCAAACTGTGGAGAGTAAGCCAATCTTGGTGGGATCCGTTAGCACTGGACGTTCTTTTTCTCACAACCTGCAGGGACCTCTACCGCCTGCTCTTAGCCTCAACTCTTTCCCTTGTGTGGAGGAAGCACTACGGGTTACCGATGAGTTTTGCGATCAATACCGTGCGCTGAGAAGGGAAGTGGAGATACTTCTTGAGGAGAACCACCGACTTCGCAGAATGCTGGAATATTACTCAATTCCTATCACAAGGCTGCCACCGCCACTCTCAGATAACAATGAATCTCTTCGAGTCTTAGTGCAGAATTGCCAAACTGAGAAGCTGAAGCTGAAGGAGATCTTTAAGGATCAAAGGAACGGACCATCACCATCACCACTGAAGGAGTAATTCATCATCGGTATTGGCATCCCCTTGGTTTGTTCCAAGCTTGGGGGAGTGCCGCGGTATCACACCATCACCATCTTTTACCTTTTCATTATCAAGTAGTGTCATATCATGAGTAGGGAAGTTATCATATAAGATGTGTTGCGATATGGAAGTATCTCTCTTTAGTTGGTTATCTATGTATCCCTTGGTGTGAGTTATCGTTATGGAATATTAATGAGAAGTTTTATCATTTACATACTGCACATCTTATTTTAGTTTGCAATCTCTATTATATGATTGATCTTGTTGTTAGTATTGGTATCACTTTGGGAGCATTGAGTAAACCTATTTGGTTTTGGCAAACTTAGCTTGGGTCAATAGCAACAATCCCTTGAATTTGAGTAGAAAAGAGGAAATACATGTAGATATGTTATTATCTTTCTTGTTAGTTCCTAGCTTAGTATTCTGAAGTTAAATTTGTTTGTGCTTACAAGGAAGATGCATGATTGTTTCTATCACATGTATATTTGTTTGTTTCCCTCAACTCTTATGCTTGCAAATTAACCTTGCTAGCCAAAGACCTGTACCGAGAGGGAATACTTCTCGTGCATCCAAACCCTTAAACAAAACCTATGCCATCAGTGTCCACCATAACTACCTATTATGTGGTATTTCCTGCCATTCCAAGTAAATACTTCATGTGCTACCTTTAAACTATTCAAAAATTATTACCTCTTATTTGTGTCAATGTTTTATAGCTCATGAGGAAGTATGTGGTGTTTTATCTTTCAGTCTTGTTAGGCAGCTTCCATTAATGGACTAGTGGCTTCATCCGCTTATCCTATAATTTCGCAAAAAGAGCTGGCAACGGGGTTCCCAGCCCCAAATAATCAACTTTCATTAATAATTCTCTTCACGTGTTTTGCCCCGAGTCATCAGTAAGCAACTTAATTTTGCAATAGACACTCCTCCATGGTATGTGAAATGTTGGAAGGCACCCGAGGATTCGGTTAGCCATGGCTTGAGAAAGCAAAGGTTGGGAGGAGTGTCATCCTTAAATAAACTAAAGTACATGTGTAAACAAAAGAGAAGGGGGATGATCTACCTTGCTGGTAGAGATAACGTCCTTCATGGGAGCCGCTCTTTGGAGGTCTGTTTGGCAAGGGGGTTAGAGTACCCATTACCATTCGTTGACAACAACAAACACCTCTCAAAATTTTACTTTTATGCTCTCTATATGATTTCAAAACTTAAAAGCTCTAGCACATGATTTAATCCTCGCTTCCTCTCGCGAAGGGCCTATCTTTTACTTTATGTTGAGTCAGTAAACCTATTTCCCTCCATCTTAAGCAAGCAATTGAGTTGTTGTGATCCAACCATCTATATTGTGATCTACTTAATCATGCCTTTTATTCTTCCTTGTTTAAGTACAAGTTTTATCTGAATGAACATAGCTTTGAAAGTTATCAATGATTATGAGGAGATTACTATGATTGAGTATGCAAGTTTATTATAAGCTTTAATATGAGAACGCTGCTCAATAGATAAGTATAATCTGTTAATTGTTCTCTGACCAAGAACAAAGTTTGCCATCACCAATTATGATTTCCTATGCACCTTTATTTGTGATTACCTTCTACTTGTTTCAAGTTGAATTATATGAGGAAGTTGTTCACTAGAATGTCTTGTGTGAATGAATGTGATGCTTCTTGTCCGTATTTTATTTATCGACTCTTCACTCCATAAACATGTGGTCCTGTTTACCGAGTTCAGTTTCGCTTGGGGACAAGCGAAGTCTAAGCTTGGGGGAGTTGATACGTCCATTTTGCATCACTATTTTATATCATAATTTGTCGTTATTCATTGATATATTTCATATTTGGAGATGATACTTATGTTATTTCATCTATTTTGCATGTTTCATGATTATTGGAGGATCGCGCACCGGAGTCGGGATTCTGTCGGAAAAAGCGCCGTCGAATGCAATATTTCGGAAGATCAACAATTGACGGAAATTATATGAAAAATCCTATTTTTCCAGAAGACGAAGGGAGCTAGAAGGGGGAGCCGAGGAGGGCCGCCATGGGCCCACCTCATAGGCCGGCGCGGGCCAAGGCTTGGCCACGCCGCCTTGTGAGGAGGGGGCCCACAGCCCCCTCTGGCCTCCTCTCCTTTGCGTACTTCTTCGTCCCGAAAACCTAAGCTCCAGAGGATAGTCGCGAAGAGTCACAGCCGCCTCTGCGGGGCGGAAAACACCAGAGAGAAAAGAGCTCCCCGGCAGGCTGAAATCCGCCGGGGAAATTCCCTCCCGGAGGGGGAAATCGACGCCATCGTCATCGTCATCGAACTGGACATCATCTCCATCATCATCACCATCATCTCCATCATCATCACCGCCGTCTCCACCGCTGCACCTCGTCACCGCTGTAACAATTAGGGTTGGATCTTGATTGTTTGGTAGGGGAAACTCTCCCGGTATTGATTTCTACTTGTTATTGATGCTATTGAGTGAAACCATTGAACCAAGGTTTATGTTCAGATTGTTATTCATCATCATATCACCTCTGATCATGTTCCATATGATGTCTCGTGAGTAGTTCGTTTAGTTCTTGAGGACATGGGTGAAGTCTAAATGTTAGTAGTGAATTATGTTGGTTAGTATTCAATGTATGATATTTAAGTTGTGGTGTTATTCTTCTAGTGGTGTCATGTGAACGTCGACTACATGATACTTCACCATTTATGGGCCTAGGGGAATACATCTTGTATTCGTTTGCTAATTGCGGGGTTGCCGGAGTGACAGAAAACCTAAACCCCGTTGGTATATCGATGCAGGGAGGGATAGCAGGATCTCGTAGTTTAAGGCCGTGGTTAGATTTATCTTAATTACTATTTTGTATTTGCGGATGCTTGCAAGGGGTATAATCACAAGTATGTATTAGTCCTAGGAAGGGCGGTGCATTAGCATAGGTTCACCCACACAACACTTATCAAAACAATGAAGATTAATCAGCATGTATGAAGCGAAAGCACTAGACTAAATTCCCGTGTGTCCTCAAGAACGTTTGGTCATTATAAGTAAACAAACCGGCTTGTCCTTTGTGCTAAAAAGGATTGGGCCACTCGCTGCAATTATTTCTCTCGCATTTTACTTACTCGTACTTTATTTGCTCGCTATATCAAAACCCCCGAATACTTGTCCGTGAGCATTTACAGTGAATCCTTCATCGAAACCGCTTGTCAACACCTTCTGCTCCTCGTTGGGTTCGACACTCTTATTTATCGAAAGTACTACGATACACCCCCTATACTTGTGGGTCATCACCCTCTAATGAGTTTGTTTTGAGTTTGGTGTGGAGGAAGTTTTCAAGGGTCAAGAGAGGAGGATGATATAATATGATCAAGAAGAGTGAAAAGTCTAAGCTTGGGGATGCCCCCGTGGTTCATCCCTGCATATTTCAAGAAGACTCAAGCATCTAAGCTTGGGGATGCCCAAGGCATCCCCTTCTTCATCGATAACTTATCAGGTCACCTCTAGTGAAACTATATTTTTATTCTGTCACATCTTATGTTCTTTACTTGGAGCGTGTGTTTGTTTTTGTTTTTGTTTGAATAAAATCGGATCCTAGCATTCCTTGTGTTGGAGAAAGACACGCTCCGCTTTTTCATGTGAACGCTGGTGTCCTTAACTTTACTTTAATGTTCATGGCGAAGTTGAAAACCGCTTCGTTGATTGCTATTTGGTTGGAAACGGAAAATGCTTCATGTGGTAAATGGTATATTGTCTTGAATAATTTGATACTTGGCAATTGTTTTGAGCTCTCATAGATCATGTTTAAGCTTTTGCATCATGTAGTTTAAACCTATTAGTGGAGAACTACCGTAGAGCTTGTTGAAATTTGGATTGCATGATTGATCTCTCTACGAGTCTAGATATTTTCTCGCTAAAAGTGTTTGAGCAACAAGGAAACGAAGTGTAGAGTCTTATAATGCTTGCAATATGTTCTTACGTAAGTTTCTGTTGTATCGGTTCATACTTGTGTTTGCTTCAAACAACCTTGCTAGCCAAAGCCTTATACTGAGAGGAAATGCTTCTCGTGCATCCAAAAACCTTGAGCCAAAACTCATGCCATTTGTGTCCACCATAACTACCTATATGTGGTATTTCTCTGCCATTCCAAAGTAAATTGCTTGTGTGCTACCTTTAAAATTTCATTCCTTGTCTTTGCAATACATAGCTCATGGGAAAATAGCTTAAAAACTATTGTGGCATTGAATATGTTGCTTATGTATCTTATTTCTTATAAGTTGCTTGTTGAGCGGTAACCATGTTTCGGGGACGCCATCAACTTTTTACACCTTTGTTGAATATCATGTGAGTTGCTATGCATGTTCGTCTTGTCTCAAGTAAGGGTGATTTATCATGATTAAATGGTTTGAGTATGCATATTGTTAGAGAAGAACATTGGGCCGCCAACCAAAGCCATGTATCATGGTGGAAGTTTCAGCTTGGACATTAATGCTCAATCTCTTATGAGAATATTATCTGTTGTTGAATGCTTAAGCATTAAAAAGGGGAGTCCATTATCTGTTTTCTATGTTGTCCCGGTATGGATATCCTCAAGTTGAGATCTATCAAAATTGAGAAATCAAATGCGATCTATCTCCTTGGACCTTTGTATAGGTGGCATAGAGGTACCCCTTTGTGACACTTGGTTGAAACATATGTAATGCAATGATAATCCATGAAAATCCGAGCTAATTAGGACAAGGTGCGGGCACTATTGGTATTCGATGCATGAGGCTTGCAACTTATAGGAGGTTTTATGCATAACACATATGAATTATTACTACCGTTGACAAAATTGTTTCCATGTTTTCAAAATAAAAAGCTCTAGCACATGAGTAATCCATGCTTCCTCTGCGAAGGGCCCTTTCTTTTACTTTATGTTGAGTCGGTTTACCTACTTCTTTCTATCTTAGAAGCAAACACTTGTGTCAACTGTGTGCATTGATTCTTACATGTTTACTTATTGCACTTGTTATATTGCTTTATGTTGACAACTATCCATGAGATATACATGTTACAAGTTGAAAGCAATTGCTGAAACTTAATCATCCTTTGTGTTGCTTCAAAACCTTCTATTAAGAATCTATTGTTTTATGAGTTAAATCTTATGCAAAACTTATTGATGCTTGTCTTGAAAGTACTATTCATGAAAAGTCTTTGCTACATGATTCAGTTGTTTATTCATTATCTTTACCATTGCTTCGAATCACTTCATTCACTTCATATGCTTTACAATAGTATTGATCAAGATTATGATAGTAGCATGTCACTTCAGAAATTATCCTTGTTATCGTTTACCTACTCGAGGGCGAGTAGGAACTAAGCTTGGGGATGCTTGATACGTCTCAAATGTATCTATAATTTCTTATGTTCCATGCTAGTTATATGACAATACTCACATGTTTTATATACACTTTACATCATTTTTATGCATTTTTCGGCACTAACCTATTAACAAGATGCCGAAGCGCCGGTCCTGTTTTCTGCTGTTTTTGGTTTCAGAAATCCTACACAGGAAATATTCTCGGAATTGGACGAAACAAAAGCCCACGGTCTTATTTTGCACGGAGCCTTCCAGAAGTCCGAAGAGGAGACGAAGAGGGGCGGTGAGGCGGCCACACCCTAGGGGAGCACGGCCCCACCCCTGGGTGCGCCGCCCTATGGGGTGGGCCCCTCGAGCGTCCCCCGACTCTGCCCCTTCGCCTATATATTCTCTCCGTCGCGAAAACCCTATCATCGAGAGCCACGATACGAGAAAAGTTACTGTGACGCCGCCGCCGCCAATCCCATATCGGGGGATTCAGGAGATCGCCTGCGGCACCCTGCCGGAGAGGGGAATCATCACCGGAGGACTCTACATCATCATGCCCGCCTCCGGATTGATGCATGAGTAGTTCATCCTTGGACTATGGGTCCATAGCAGTAGCTAGATGGTTGTCTTCTCCTCTTGTGCTATCATGTTTAGATCTTGTGAGCTGCCTATCATGATCAAGATCATCTATTTGTAATGCTACATGTTGTGTTTGTTGGGATCCGATGAATATGGAATACTATGTCAAGTTGATTAATTGATCTATCATATATGTGTTGTTTATGTTCTTGCATGCTCTCCGTTGCTAGTAGAGGCTCTGGCCAAGTTGATACTTGTAACTCCAAGAGGGAGTATTTATGCTCGATAGTGGGTTCATGCCTCCATTGAATGCTGGGACAGTGACGGAAAGTTCTAAGGTTGTGGATGTGTTGTTGCCACTAGGGATAAAACATCGATGCTTTGTCTAAGGATATTTGTGTTGATTACATTACGCACGGTACTTAATGCAATTGTCTGTTTTTTGCAACTTAATACTTGGAAGGGGTGCGGATGCTAACCCGAAGGTGGACTTTTTAGGCATAGATGCATGCCTGGATAGCGGTCTATGTTCTTTGTGGTAATGCCCTAAGTAAATCTCATAGTAGTCATCATGATATGTATGTGCATTGTTATGCCCTCTCTATTTGTCAATTGCCCAACTGTAATTTGTTCACCCAACATGCTATTTATCTTATTGGAGAGACACCACTAGTGAACTGTGGACCCCGGTCCATTCTTTTACATCTGAAATACAATCTACCGCAATCTCTGTTTTCCGTTGTTCTTCGCAAACAAACATCATTCTCCACACCATACGTTTAATCCTTTGTTTACAGCAAGCCGGTGAGATTGACAACCTCACTCTGTTAAGTTGGGGCAAAGTATTTTGATTGTGTTGTGCAGGTTCCACGTTGGCGCCGGAATCCCCGGTGTTGCGCCGCACTACACCCCTCCACCAACCACCTTCACGTGGCCTTCATCTCCTACTGGTTCGATAACCTTGGTTTCTTTCTGAGGGAAAACTTACTGCTGTGCGCATCACACCTTCCTCTTGGGGTTCCCAACGGACGTGTGCATCACGCGCCATCAAAGCCCTATTAGGCGTCTTGATCTATCTCTATAAATCTTGATGCCTAAAATATATGACGCTTCTTCAAGGTCTTTCATTGAAAAACACTTATTCAAATAACCTTTAACACTGCTTAGAAGTTCTACATCATTCACAATCAACAATATGTCATCTACATATAATATTAGGAATGCTACAGAGCTCCCACTCACTTTCTTATAAATACACACCTCACCATAAGTCTGTATAAATCCAAAGTCTTTGATCACCTTATCAAAGCGTCGATTCCAACTCCGGGATGCTTGCTTCAGTCCATAAATGGAACGCTGAAGTTTGCATACCTTGTCAGCATTTTTAGGATCGACAAAACCTTTGGGTTGTAGCATATACAACTCTTCCTCAATGTCACCACTAAGGAACGCCGTTTTGACATCCATCTGCCAAATTTTATAATCGAAAAATGCAACTATTGCTAACAATATCCTCACAGACTTTAGCTTCGCTACAGGTGAGAAAGTCTCATCGTAGTCAACTCCTTGAATTTGTCGGAACCCCTGACATAGGCATCCCCAATGGGCCTGTCAAAGATGGTACCCGGGGTTTACTAAAGGCCCACGACCCGAAGAATAAGAAGATTCGGAAGCCCAAGATGCTATTAAGGAAAGCTAGAGTTGTATTAGGAAACGATATTTGTAATCTTGCGGGACGGGTCAGAAACCCTCCCGGACTCTGTAAACTTGTGTATTATGAAACCCTCGGCTCCACCTCCTATATAAGGGGGAGTCGAGGGACAAAGAAAGGATCAAATTTACTGTCAACACAACCCTAGTTTCATATTCGTCGAGTACTTTTCGGCTGAAACCTTCGAGATCTACTTGCCCTCTACATCCAACGAAACCCTAGTCTACAATCTGTAGGCATTGACAAGTTAATACCTTGTCAATTGTGAAGGAGATATGCCCTAGAGGCAATAATAAAGTGGTTATTATTTATATCTTTATGTTTATGATAAATGTTTATATATCATGCTATAATTGTATTAATCGAAACATTAGTACATGTGTGATATGTAGACAAACAAGAAGTCCCTAGTATGCCTCTTAAACTAGCTTGTTGATTAATGGATGATTAGTTTCATAATCATGAACATTGGATGTTATTAATAACAAGGTTATGTCATTGTATGAATGATATAATGGACACACCCAATTAAGCGTAGCATAAGATCTCGTCATTAAGTTATTTGCTATAAGCTTTCGATACATAGTTACCTAGTCCTTATGACCATGAGATCATGTAAATCACTTATACCGGAAAGGTACTTTGATTACATCAAACGCCACTCGCGTAAATGGGTGGTTATAAAGGTGGGATTAAGTATCCGGAAAGTATGAGTTGAGGCATATGGATCAATAGTGGGATTTGTCCATCCCGATGACGGATAGATATACTCTGGGCCCTCTCGGTGGAATGTCGTCTAATGTCTTGCAAGCATATGAATAAGTTCATAAGAGACCACATACCACGGCACTGAGTAAAGAGTACTTGTCGGAGACGAGGTTGAACAAGGTATAGTGTGATACCGATGATCAAACCCTGGACAAGTAAAAATATCGCGTGACAAAGGGAATTGGTATCGTATGTGAATGGTTCATTCGATCACTAAAGTCATCGTTGAATATGTGGGAGCCATTATGGATCTCCGAGATCCCGCTTATTGG
>NC_061514.1:147441023-147465352 GCF_022539505.1 Lolium rigidum
TAGTAGAGGCTCGGCCAAGTTTTTACTTTTAACTCCAAGAGGGAGTACTTATGCTCGATAGTGGGTTCATGCCCGCATTGACACTCGGGACGAGTGACGAAAAGTTCTAAGGTTGTGTTGTGCTGTTGCCACTAGGGATAAAACAATGGCGCTATGTCCGAGGATGTAGTTGTTGATTACATTACGCACCATACTTAATGCAATTGTCCGTTGTTTAGCAACTTAATACCGGAGGGGGTTCGGATGATAACCCGAAGGTGGACTTTTTAGGCATAGATGCAGTTGGATGGCGGTCTATGTACTTTGTCGTAATGCCCAATTAAATCTCACTATACTTATCATGTCATGTATGTGCATTGTTATGCCCTCTCTATTTGTCAATTGCCCGACCGTAATTTGTTCACCCAACATGCTTTTATCTTATGGGAGAGACACCTCTAGTGAACTGTGGACCCCGGTCCATTCTTTAATACTCGAAATACAAATCTGCTGCAATACTTGTTTTTACTATTTTCTCTCGCAAACAATCATCTTCCACACAATACGGTTAATCCTTTGTTACAGCAAGCCGGTGAGATTGACAACCTCACTATTTCGTTGGGGCAAAGTACTTTGGTTGTGTTGTGCAGGTTCCACGTTGGCGCCGGAATCTCCGGTGTTGCGCCGCACTACATCCCGCCGCCATCAACCTTCAACGTGCTTCTTGGCTCCTCCCGGTTCGATAAACCTTGGTTTCTTTCCGAGGAAAACTTGCTGCTGTGCGCATCATACCTTCCTCTTGGGGTTGCCCAACGAACGTGTGAAATACACGCCATCAAGCATATTTTCCGGCGCCGTTGCCGGGGAGATCAAGACACGCCTGCAAGGGAGTCTCCACTTCTCAATCTCTTTACTTTGTTTTTGTCTTGCTTTATTTTATTTACTACTTTGTTTGCTGCACTTATATCAAAACACAAAAAAATTAGTTGCTAGCTTTACTTTATTTACTCGTCTTGTTTGCTATATCAAAAACACAAAAAAATTAGTTTACTTGCATTTACTTTATCTAGTTTGCTTTATTTACTACTGCTAAAATGGCCAACCCTGAAAATACTAAGTTGTGTGACTTCACTAGCACAAATAATAATGATTTCTTATGCACACCTATTGCTCCACCTGCTACTACAAATGAATTCTTTGAAATTAAACCTGCTTTACTAAATCTTGTTATGCGAGAGCAATTTTCTGGTGTTAGTTCTGATGATGCTGCTGCCCATCTCAATAATTTTGTTGAACTATGTGAAATGTAAAAGTATAAAGATGTAGATGGTGACATTATAAAATTAAAATTGTTTCCTTTCTCATTAAGAGGAAGAGCTAAAGATTGGTTGCTATCTCTCGCCTAAGAATAGTATTGATTCCTGGACTAAATGCAAGGATGCTTTTATTGGTAGATATTATCCCCCTGCTAAAATTATATCTTTGAGGAGTAGCATAATGAATTTTAAACAATTAGATAATGAACATGTTGCTCAAGCTTGGGAAAGAATGAAATCTCTGGTTAAAAATTGCCCAACCCATGGACTCGACTACTTGGATGATCATCCAAACCTTCTATGCAGGACTAAATTTTTCTTCGCGGAATTTATTGGATTCAGCTGCTGGAGGTACCTTTATGTCCATCACTCTTGGTGAAGCAACAAAGCTCCTTGATAATATGATGGTTAATTACTCCGAATGGCACACGGAAAGAGCTCCACAAGGTAAGAAGGTAAATTCCATTGAAGAATCCTCTTCCTTGAATGATAAAGTTGATGCTATTATGTCTATGCTTGCGAATGATAGGACTAATGTTGATCCTAATAATGTTCCATTAGCTTCATTGGTTGCCCAAGAAGAACATGTTGATGTAAACTTCATTAAAAATAATAATTTCAACAACAATGCTTATCGAACAATTCTAGTAATAACTATAGGCCATATCCTTATAATAATGGTAACGGTTATGCTAATTCTTATGGGAATTCTTACAACAATAATAGGAATACACCCCCTGGACTTGAAGCTATGCTTAAAGAATTTATTAGTACACAAACTGCCTTTAATAAATCCGTTGAGGAAAAGCTCAATAAAATTGATATTCTTGCTTCTAAGGTTGATAGTCTTGCCTCCGATGTTGATCTTTTGAAATCGAAAGTTATGCCTAATAGGGATATTGAAAATAAAATTGTTACTACAGCAAATGCCATCCAAGTTAGAATTAATGAGAATATAAGATTAATGGCTGAACTGCGTGCTAGGTGGGATAGAGAAGAAAATGAAAAACTAGCTAAAAAGGAAAATGTAGCTAAAGTTTGGACTATTACCACCACAAGCAATGCTAATAATTCACATGTTGCTGCACCTCCTACTATCAATGGTAAAATAATTGGTGTTAGCAATGCTTCTACTCCTAGTGCAAAGTGCGCAAAATCACCTGAAACTGCTAAAGCTACTCGAAACTGCTTGTGATAAAACTGCTGAAATTTTTTCCAACCTTGGGGATGATAATCCCATTGCTTTAGATTGTAATGATTTAGATTTTGATGATTGCCACATCTCTGAAGTTATAAAGTTCTTGCAAAAACTTGCTAAAAGTCCCAATGCTAGCGCTATAAATTTGGCTTTCACAAAACATATTACAAATGCTCTCATAAAAGCTAGAGAAGAGAAACTAAAACTTGAAACTTCTATTCCTAGAAAGCTAGAGGATGGTTGGGAGCCCATCATTAAAATGAGAATCAAAGATTTTGATTGTAATGCTTTATGTGATCTTGGTGCAAGTATTTCTGTTATGCCTAAAAAAGTCTATGATATGCTTGATTTGCCACCATTGAAGAATTGTTATTTGGATGTTAATCTCGCTGATAATGCTAAAAAGAAACCTTTGGGGAAGGTTGATAATGTTCATATTATGGTTAACAATAACCTTGTCCCCGTTGATTTTGTTGTCTTGGATATTGAATGCAATGCATCTTGCCCCATTATATTGGGAAGACCTTTTCTTCGAACCGTTGGTGCTACTATTGATATGAAGGAAGGTAATATTAAATATCAATTTCCTCTCAAGAAAGGTATGGAACACTTCCCTAGAAAGAGAATGAAGGTACCTTATGATTCTATTATTAGAACATATTATGATGTTGATGCTTCATCTCTCGATGTTACTTGAGTTACACTTTCTCGCCTAGCCGAAAGGCGTTAAAGAAAAGCGCTTATGGGAGACAACCCATGTTTTACTCCAGTATTTTTGTTTTATATTTGTGTCTTGGAAGTTGTTTACTACTGTAGCAACCTCTCCTTATCTTAGTTTTATGTTTTGTTGTGCCAAGTAAAGTCTTTGATAGAAAAGTAAGTACTAGATTTGGATTACTGCGCGTAGTTCCGGAATTCTTTGTCGTCACGAATCTGGGTCTATCTCCCCGTAGGTAGCTCAGAAAATTACGCCAATTTACGAGCATGATCCTCAGATATGTACGCAACTTTCATTCAATTTGAGCATTTTCGTTTGAGCAAGTCTGGTGGCCTAATAAAATCCATCTTTACGGACTGTTCTGTTTTGACAGATTCTGCCTTTTTATTTCGCATTGCTTCTTTCGCTGTGTTGGGTGGATTTCTTTGTTCCATTACCTTCCAGTAGCTTTGAGAAATGTCCAGAAGTGTTAAGAATGATTGTGTCACCTCTGAACATGTGAGCTTTTGATTATGCACTAACCCTCTAATGAGTTTGTTTCGAGTTTGGTGTGGAGGAAGTTTTCAAGGGTCAAGAGAGGAGGATGATATACTATGATCAAGGAGAGTGAAAGCTCTAAGCTTGGGGATGCCCCGGTGGTTCACCCCTGCATATTATAAGAAGACTCAAGCGTCTAAGCTTGGGGATGCCCAAGGCAGCCCCTTCTTCATCGACAACATTATCAGGTTCCTCCCCTGAAACTATATTTTTATTCCGTCACATCTTATGTACTTTGCTTGGAGCGTCGGTTTGTTTTTGTTTTTTGTTTTGTTTGAATAAAATGGATCCTAGCATTCACTTTGTGGGAGAGAGGCACGCTCCGCTGTAGCATATGGACAAATATGTCCTTAGGCTCTACTCGTAGTATTCATGGCGAAGTTTCTTCTTCGTTAAATTGTTATATGGTTGGAATTGGAAAATGATACATGTAGTAACTCTAAAATGTCTTGGATAATTTGATACTTGGCAATTGTTGTGCTCATGTTTAAGCTCTTGCATCATATACTTTGCACCCATTAATGAAGAAACACTTAGAGCTTGCTAATTTGGTTTGCATATTTGGTTTCTCTAGAGTCTAGATAACATCTAGTATTGAGTTTTGAACAACAAGGAAGACGGTATGGAGTCTTATAATGTTTACAATATGTATTTTATGTGAGTTTTGCTGTACCGTTCATCCTTGTGTTTGTTTCAAATAACCTTGCTAGCCTAAACCTTGTATCGAGAGGGAATACTTCTCATGCATCCAAAATACTTGAGCCAACCACTATGCCATTTGTGTCCACCATATCTACCTACTACATGGTATTTATCCGCCATTCCAAAGTAAATTTCTTGAGTGCTACCTTTAAAATTCCATCATTCACCTTTGCAATATATAGCTCATGGGACAAATAGCTTAAAAACTATTGTGGTATTGAATATGTACTTATGCACTTTATCTCTTATTAAGTTGCTTGTTGTGCGATAACCATGCTTCTGGGGACGCCATCAACTATTCTTTGTTGAATATCATGCGAGTTGCTATGCATGTCCGTCTTGTCTGAAGTAAGAGAGATCTACCACCTTCATGGTTGGAGCATGCATATTGTTAGAGAAGAACATTGGGCCGCTAACTAAAGCCATGATTCATGGTGGAAGTTTCAGTCTTGGACATATATCCTCAATCTCATATGAGAATAATAATTGTTGCCACATGCTTATGCATTAAAGAGGAGTCCATTATCTGTTGTCCATGTTGTCCCGGTATGGATGTCTAAGTTGAGAATAATCAAAAGCGAGAAATCCAAAATGCGAGCTTTCTCCTTAGACCTTTGTACAGGCGGCATGGAGGTACCCCATTGTGACACTTGGTTAAAACATGTGCATTGCAAAGATCCGGTAGTCCAAGCTAATTAGGACAAGGTGCGGGCACTATTAGTATACTATGCATGAGGCTTGCAACTTTTAAGATATAATGTACATAACTCATATGCTTTATTACTACCGTTGACAAAATTGTTTCATGTTTTCAAAATAAAAGCTCTAGCACAAATATAGCAATCGATGCTTTCCTCTTTGAAGGACCATTCTCTTTACTTTTATGTTGAGTCAGTTCACCTATCTCTCTCCACCTCAAGAAGCAAACACTTGTGTGAACTGTGCATTGATTCCTACATACTTGCATATTGTACTTGTTATATTACTCTGTGTTGACTATTATCCATGAGATATACATGTTACAAGTTGAAAGCAACCGCTGAAACTTAATCTTCCTTTGTGTTGCTTCAATACCTTTACTTTGATTTATTGCTTTATGAGTTAACTCTTATGCAAGACTTATTAATACTTGTCTTGAAGTACTATTCATGAAAAGTCTTTGCTATATGATTCACCTGTTTACTCATGTCATCACCATTGTTTTTGATCGCTGCATCCACTACATATGTTTACAAATAGTATGATCAAGGTTATGATGGCATATCACTTCAGAAATTATCTTTGTTATCGTTTTACCTGCTCGGGACGAGCAGAACTAAGCTTGGGGATGCGCGATACGTCTCCGACGTATCGATAATTTCTTATGTTCTATGCCATATTATTGATGATACCTACATGTTTTATGCACACTTTATGTCATATTCGTGCATTTTCCGGAACTAACCTATTAACAAGATGCCGAAGTGCCAGCTCTCGTTTTCTCGCTGTTTTTGGTTTCGTAAATCCTAGTAACAAAATATTCTCGGAATTGGACGAAACGAAGACCCGGGTGCCTATTTTTCCACGGAGCTTCCGAAGACCGAAGAACACACGAAGTGGGGCCACGAGGTGGCGACACCACAAGGCGGCGCGGCCCGTGGGGCTCGCGCCGCCCTATGGTGTGGCCCCCTCGTCCGGCCCCCGACTCGCCCCTTCCGCCTACTTAAAGCCTCCGTCGCGAAACCCCCGAGGCGAAAAACCATGATACGGAAAACCTTACCGAGACGCCGCCGCCGCCGATCCCATCTCGGGGGATTCGGAGATCTCCTCCGGCACCCTCGCCGAGAGGGGATTCATCTCCCGGAGGACTCTACACCGCCATGGTCACCTCCGGAGTGATGAGTGAGTAGTTCACCCCTGGACTATGGGTCCATAGCAGTAGCTAGATGGTTGTCTTCTCCTCATTGTGCTTCATTGTTGGATCTTGTGAGCTGCCTAACATGATCAAGATCATCTATCCGTAATTCTATATGTTGTGTTTGTCGGGATCCGATGGATAGAGAATACCATGTCATGTTAATTATCAAGTTATTATACATGTGTTGTTTATGATCTTGCATGCTCTCCGTTACTAGTAGAGGCTCTGGCCAAGTTTTTACTTTTAACTCCAAGAGGGAGTACTTATGCTCGATAGTGGGTTCATGCCCGCATTGACACCGGGACAGAGGATGTAAAGTTCTAAGGTTGTGTTGTGCTCGTTGCCACTAGGGATAAAACATTGGCGCTATGTCCGAGGATGTAGTTGTTGATTACATTACGCACCATACTTAATGCAATTGTCTGTTGTTTAGCAACTTAATACTGGAGGGGGTTCGGATGATAACCTCGAAGGTGGACTTTTTAGGCATAGATGCGACTTGGATGGCGGTCTATGTACTTTGTCGTAATGCCCAATTAAATCTCACTATACTTATCATGTCATGTATGTGCATTGTTATGCCCTCTCTATTTGTCAATTGCCCGACCGTAATTTGTTCACCCAACATGCTTTTATCTTATGGGAGAGACACCTCTAGTGAACTGTGGACCCCGGTCCATTCTTTAATACGGAAATACAAATCTGCTGCAATACTTGTTTTTACTATTTTCTCTGCAAACAATCATCTTCCACACAATACGGTTAATCCTTTGTTACAGCAAGCCGGTGAGATTGACAACCTCACTGTTTCGTTGGGGCAAAGTACTTTGGTTGTGTTGTGCAGGTTCCACGTTGGCGCCGGAATCTCCGGTGTTGCGCCGCACTACATCCCGCCGCCATCAACCTTCAACGTGCTTCTTGGCTCCTCCTGGTTCGATAAACCTTGGTTTCTTTCTGAGGGAAAACTTGCTGCTGTGCGCATCATACCTTCCTCTTGGGGTTGCCCAACGAACGTGTGAAATACACGCCATCAGTGGTTCACCCCTGCATATTATAAGAAGACTCAAGCATCTAAGCTTGGGGATGCCCAAGGCATCCCCTTCTTCATCGATAAATTATCAGGTTCCTTCTCTTGAAACTATATTTTTATTCGGCCACATCTTATGTACTTTGCTTGGAGCGTCGGTTTGTTTTTGTTTTTGTTTTGTTCGAATAAAATGGATCCTAGCATTCACTTTATGGGAGAGAGACACGCTCCGCCGTAGCATATGGACAAATATGTCCTTAGGCTCTACTCATAGTATTCATGGCGAAGTTTCATCTTCGTTAAATTGTTATATGGTTGGAATTGGAAAATACTACATGTAGTAATTCTAAAATGTCTTGGATAATTTGATACTTGGCAATTGTTGTGATCATGTTTAAGCTCTTGCATCATATACTTTGCACCCATTAATGAAGAAACACTTAGAGCTTGCTAATTTGGTTTGCATATTTGGTTTCTCTAGAGTCTAGATAATATCTAGTATTGAGTTTTGAACAACAAGACGGTATGGAGTCTTATAATGTTTACAATATGTCTTTTATGTGAGTTTTGCTGCACCGTTCATCCTTGTGTTTGTTTCAAATAACCTTGCTAGCCTAAACCTTGTATCGAGAGGGAATACTTCTCATGCATCCAAAATACTTGAGCCAACCACTATGCCATTTGTGTCCACCATACCTACCTACTACATGGTATTTATCCGCCATTCCAAAGTAAATTGCTTGAGTGCTACCTTTAAAATTCCATCATTCACCTTTGCAATATATAGCTCATGGGACAAATAGCTTAAAAACTATTGTGGTATTGAATATGTACTTATGCACTTTATCTCTTATTAAGTTGCTTGTTGTGCGAAACCATGCTTCGGGGACGCCATCAACTATTCTTTGTTGAATATCATGTGAGTTGCTATGCATGTCCGTCTTGTCCGAAGCAAGAGAGATCTACCACCTTCATGGTTGGAGCATGCATATTGTTAGAGAAGAACTTTGGGCCGCTAACTAAAGCCATGATTCATGGTGGAAGTTTCAGTTTGGACATATATCCTCAATCTCATATGAGAATAATAATTGTTGCCACATGCTTATGCATTAAAGAGGAGTCCATTATCTCGTTGTCCATGTTGTGCCGGTATGGATGTCTAAGTTGAGAATAATCAAAAGCGAGAAATCCAAAATGCGAGCTTTCTCCTTAGACCTTTGTACAGGCGGCATGGAGGTACCCCATTGTGACACTTGGTCAAAACATGTGCATTGCAAAGTTCCGGTAGTCCAAGTTAATTAGGACAAGGTGCGGGCACTATTAGTATACTATGCATGAGACTTGCAACTTGTAAGATATAATGTACATAACTCATATGCTTTATTACTACCGTTGACAAAATTGTTTCATGTTTTCAAAATAAAAGCTCTAGAACAAATATAGCAATCGATGCTTTCCTCTTTGAAGGACCATTCTTTTAATTTTATGTTGAGTCAGTTCACCTATTTCTCTCCACCTCAAGAAGCAAACACTTGTGTGAACTGTGCATTGATTCCTACATACTTGCATATTGTACTTGTTATATTACTCTATGTTGACAATTATCTATGAGATATACATGTTACAAGTTGAAAGCAACCGCTGAAACTTAATCTTCCTTTGTGTTGCTTCAATGCCTTTACTTTGATTTATTGCTTTATGAGTTAACACTTATGCAAGACTTATTAATACTTGTCTTGAAGTACTATTCATGAAAAGTCTTTGCTTTATGATTCACTTGTTTACTCATGTCATCACCATTGTTTTGATCGCTGCATCCACTACATATGTTTACAAATAGTATGATCAAGGTTATGATGGCATATCACTTCGAAATTATCTTTGTTATCGTTTTACCTGCTCGGGACGAGCGTAACTAAGCTTGGGGATGCTTGATACGTCTCCGACGTATCGATAATTTCTTATGTTCTATGCCATATTATTGATGATACCTACATGTTTTATGCACACTTTATGTCATATTCGTGCATTTTCCGGAACTAACCTATTAACAAGATGCCGAAGTGCCGGCTCTCGTTTTTCGCTGTTTTTGGTTTCGAAATCCTAGTAACGAAATATTCTCGGAATTGGACGAAACGAAGACCCAGTGTTCCTATTTTCACCGGAAGCATCCGAACACCCGGAAGGACCGGAGGGGGGCACTCGGGACCCCGGACCATAGGCCGGCGCGGCCCGTGCCCCTGGCCGCGCCGCCATATGGTGTGGCCACCCCTTCGACCCTCCGCGCCGCCTCTTCGCCTATATAAAGCCTCCGTCGCGAAAACCCCGATACGAAAAAACGACGATACGGAAAACCTTCCGCGAGCCGCCGCCATCGCGAAGCCAAGATCCGGGGACGAGAGTCTCGTTCCGGCACCCGCCGGAGCGGGGAAGTGCCCCCGGAAGGCTTCTCCATCGACACCGCTGCCATCTCCACCGCCATCTTCATCACCGCTGCTGCTCCCATGAGGAGGGAGTAGTTCTCCATCGAGGCTCGGGGCTGTACCGGTAGCTATGTGGTTCATCTCTCTCCTATGTGCTTCAATACAATAATCTCATGAGCTGCCTTACATGATTTAGATTCATATGATGATGCTTGTAATCTAGATGTCATTATGCTAGTCAAGTGAGTTTTACTTATGTGATCTCCTGGAGACTCCTTGTCCCACGTGTGTAAAGGTGACGAGTGTGTGCACCGTGTGGGTCTCTTAGGCTATATTTCACGGAATACTTATTCACCTGTTGAATGGCATAGTGAGGTGCTTATTTATATCTCTTTATGATTGCAATGTGTTTGTATCACAATTTATCTATGTGCTACTCTAGCAATGTTATTAAAGTAGTTTTATTCCTCCTGCACGTTGATGTCTACGGGAGCTTCTATTCTTGTAGACAGTGTTGGGCCTCCAAGAGCAGAGGTTTGTAGAACAGCAGCAAGTTTCCCTTAAGTGGATCACCCAAGGTTTATCGAACTCGTGGAGGAAGAGGTCAAAGATATCCCTCTCATGCAACCCTGCAACCACAAAGCAAGAAGTCTCTTGTGTCCCCAACACACCTAATAGGTGCACTAGTTCGGCGAAGAGATAGTGAAATACGGGTGGTATGAATAAGCAGTAGCAACGGCACCGTAAAAGTGCTTTGCCCGTGACAAGGAAACAAACAAGTAGTAATGCAGCAAGTAGTAACGCAAGAAAACAAGTAAACAAGCAGCGATAGCAAGTATTTAGGAACAAGGCCTAGGGATTACACTTTCACTAGTGGACACTCTCAACATTGATCACATAACGTAATAGATAAATGCATACTCTACACTTTTGTTGGATGATGAACACATTGCGTAGGATTACACGAACCCTCAATGCCGGAGTTAACAAGCTCCACAATAATGCTCATATTTTAGTAACCTTTAGTGTAAGATAGATCAAAAGACTAAACCAAGTACTAGCATAGCATGCACACTCGTCACCTTCATGCATATGTAGGAGGAATAGATCACATCAATATTATCATAGCAATAGTTAACTTCGCAATCTACAAGAGATCATGATCATAGCATAAACCAAGTACTAACACGGTGCACACACTGTCACCTTTGCACACGTGCAGGAGGAATAAAACTACTTTAATAACATTGCTAGAGTAGCCCATAGATAAATTGTGATACAAACACATTGCAATCATAAAGAGATATATATAAGCACCTCACTATGCCATTCAACAGTGAATAAGTATTATGTGAAATATAGCCTAAGAGACCCACACGGTGCACACACTGTCACCTTTACACACGTGGGACAAGGAGTCTCCGGGAGATCACATAAGTAAAACTCACTTGACTAGCATAATGACATCTAGATTACAAGCATCATCATATGAATCTCAATCATGTAAGGCAGCTCATGAGATTATTGTATTGAAGCACATAGGAGAGAGATTAACCACATAGCTACGGTATGGCCCCGAGCCTCGATGGAGAACTACTCCCTCCTCATGGGAGCAGCAGCGGTGATGAAGATGGCGGTGGAGATGGCAGCGGTGTCGATGGAGAAGCCTTCCGGGGCACTTCCCCGCTCCGGCAGGGTGCCGGAACAGAGACTCTCGTCCCCCGGATCTTGGCTTCGCGATGGCGGCGGCTCGCGGAAGGTTTTCCGTATCGTGGTTCTTCCGCCTCGTGGGTTTCGCGACGGAGGCTTTATATAGGCGAAGAGGCGGCGCAGAGGGTCGAAGGGGTGGCCACACCATAGGCCGGCGCGGCCGGGGCCCGTGCCGCGCCACCCTATCATCCGGGGCCCACAGGGCCCCCTCCGGCGGCTCTCGGGTGTTCCGGATGCTTCCGGTGAAAATAGGAACTCGGGTCTTGATTTCGTCCGATTCCGAGAATATTTCGTTACTAGGATTTCGAAACCAAAAGCAATGAGAACAAAGCAACTTGCACTTCGGCATCTTGTTAATAGGTTAGTTCCGGAAAATGCACGAATATGACATAAAGTGTGCATAAAACATGTAGGTATCATCAATAATATGGCATAGAACATAAGAAATTATCGATACGTCTGAGACGTATCAAGCATCCCCAAGCTTAGTTCACGCTTCGTCCCGGCGAGTAAAACGATAACAAAGATAATTTCTGAAGTGATATGCCATCAACCTTGATCATACTATTTGTAAACATATGTAGTGGATGCAGCGATCAAAACAATGGTAATGACATGAGTAAACAAGTGAATCATAAAGCAAAGACTTTTCATGAATAGTACTTCAAGACAAGCATCAATAAGTCTTGCATAAGAGTTAACTCATAAAGCAATAAATCAAAGTAAAGGTATTGAAGCAACACAAAGGAAGATTAAGTTTCAGTGGTTGCTTTCAACTTGTAACATGTATATCTCATGGATAATAGTCAACATAGAGTAATATAACAAGTACAATATGCAAGTATGTAGGAATCAATGCACAGTTCACACAAGTGTTTGCTTCTTGAGGTGGAGAGAAATAGGTGAACTGACTCAACATAAAAGTAAAGAGAATGGTCCTTCAAAGAGGAAAGCATTGATTGCTATATTTGTGCTAGAGCTTTTATTTTGAAAACATGAAACAATTTTGTCAACGGTAGTAATAAAGCATATGAGTTATGAAAATTATATCTTACAAGTTGCAAGCCTCATGCATAGTATACTAATAGTGCCCGCACCTTGTCCTAATTAGCTTGGACTACCGGATCTTTGCAATGCACATGTTTTAACCAAGTGTCACAATGGGGTACCTCCATGCCGCCTCGTACAAAGGTCTAAGGAGAAAGCTCGCATTTTGGATTTCTCTCTTTTGATTATTCTCAACTTAGACATCCATACCGGGACAACATGGACAACGAGATAATGGACTCCTCTTTAATGCATAAGCATGTGGCAACAATTATTATTCTCATATGAGATTGAGGATATATGTCCAAGACTCGAAACTTCCACCATGAATCATGGCTTTAGTTAGCGGCCCAAAGTTCTTCTCTAACAATATGCATGCTCCAACCATGAAGGTGGTAGATCTCTCTTACTTCGGACAAGACGGACATGCATAGCAACTCACATGATATTCAACAAAGAATAGTTGATGGCGTCCCCGGAAGCATGGTTATCGCACAACAAGCAACTTAATAAGAGATAAAGTGCATAAGTACATATTCAATACCACAATAGTTTTTAAGCTATTTGTCCCATGAGCTATATATTGCAAAGGTGAATGATGGAATTTTAAAGGTAGCACTCAAGAAATTTACTTTGGAATGGCGGATAAATACCATGTAGTAGGTAGGTATGGTGGACACAAATGGCATAGTGGTTGGCTCAAGGATTTTGGATGCATGAGAAGTATTCCCTCTCGATACAAGGTTTAGGCTAGCAAGGTTATTTGAAACAAACACAAGGATGAACGGTACAACAAAACTCACATAAAAGACATATTGTAAACATTATAGGACTCCATACCGTATTCCTTGTTGTTCAAAACTCAATACTAGATGTTATCTAGACTCTAGAGAAAAAATATGCAAACCAAATTAGCAAGCTCTAAGTATTTCTTCATTAATGGGTGCAAAGTATATGATGCAAGAGCTTAAACATGAGCACAACAATTGCCAAGTATCAAATTATCCAAGACATTATAGCAATTTACTACATGTATCATTTTCCAATTCCAACCATATAACAATTTAACGAAGAAGAAACTTCGCCATGAATACTATGAGTAGAGCCTAAGGACATATTTGTCCATATGCTACAGCGGAGCGTGTCTCTCTCCCATAAAGTGAATGCTAGGATCCATTTTATTCAAACAAAACAAAAACAAAAACAGACCGACGCTCCAAGTAAAGTACATAAGATGTGACGGAATAAAAATATAGTTTCAGGGGAGGAACCTCGATAATGTTGTCGATGAAGAAGGGATGCCTTGGGCATCCCCAAGCTTAGACGCTTGAGTCTTCTTAGAATATGCAGGGGTGAACCACCGGGCATCCCCAAGCTTAGAGCTTTCACTCTCCTTGATCATATTGCATCATACTCCTCTCTTGATCCTTGAAAACTTCCTCCACACCAAACTCGAAACAACTCATTAGAGGGTTAGTGCATAATAAAAATTCACATGTTCAGAGGTGACACAATCATTCTTAACACTTCTGGACATTGCATAAAGCTACTGGACATTAATGGATCAAAGAAATTCATCCAACATAGCAAAAGAGGCAATGCGAAATAAAAGGCAGAATCTGTCAAAACAGAACAGTCCGTAAAGATGGATTTTATTAGGCCACCAGACTTGCTCAAATGAAAATACTCAAATTGAATGAAAGTTGCGTACATATCTGAGGATCACTCACGTAAATTGGCTTAATTTTCTGAGTTACCTACAGAGAGGTAGACCCAGATTCGTGACAGCAAAGAAATCTGTAACTGCGCAGTAATCCAAATCTAGTACTTACTTTACTATCAAAGACTTTACTTGGCACAACAAAACATAAAACTAAGATAAGGAGAGGTTGCTACAGTAGTAAACAACTTCCAAGACTCAAATATAAAACAAAGTACTGTAGCAAAATAACACATGGGTTATCTCCCAAGAAGTTCTTTCTTTATAGCCATTAAGATGGGCTCAGCAGGTTTAATGATGCACTCGCAAGAGATAGTATGTGAAGCAAAAGAGAGCATCCAGAGGCAAATTCAAAACACATTTAAGTCTAACATGCTTCCTATGCATAGGAATCTTGTAAATAAACAAGTTCATGAAGAGCAAAGTAACAAGCATAGGAAGATAAAACAAGTGTAGCTTCAAAAATTTCAGCACATAGAGAGGTGTTTTAGTAACATGAAAATTTCTACAACCATATTTTCCTCTCTCATAATAACTTTCAAGTAGCATCATGAGCAAACTCAACAATATAACTATCACATAAAGCATTCTTATCATGAGTCTCATGCATAAAATTATTACTCTCCACATAAGCATAGTCAATTTTATTAGTTGTAGTGGGAGCAAATTCAACAAAGTAGCTATCATTATTATTCTCATAAAGTGTAGGAGGCATAGTATAATCAAAGAAAATTTTCTCCTCAATGCTTGGGGGACTAAAAAGATCATGAAAACCAGCTTCCCCAAGCTTAGAACTTTCTATATTATTATCAACAATGGTGTTCAAAGCGTTCATACTAATATTACTACCAAGCATGCAAATAAGATTTCATAGGTTTTTTAATTTTCGCATCAAACAATCCATGTTTTAAATCAGGAAATAGAATAAGAAGCTCATTGTTGTCCATTATGCCAAACTAGTGTAAACAAGAAACAAAAAGATGCAATTGCAGGATCTAAAGGAAATAGCTTCGAGCACAAACACAATGGCGCCTGAAAAGTCACTGTTACTCGGAACCGGAGTATGAGTGCCTTTTTACCTTTCCTCCACGGCAACGGCGCCAGAAAAGTGCTTGATGTCTACGGGAGCTTCTATTCTTGTAGACAGTGTTGGGCCTCCAAGAGCGGAGGTTTGTAGAACAGCAGCAAGTTTCCCTTAAGTGGATCACCCAAGGTTTATCGAACTCAGGGAGGAAGAGGTCAAAGATATCCCTCTCATGCAACCTTGCAACCACAAAGCAAGAAGTCTCTTGTGTCCCCAACACACCTAATAGGTGCACTAGTTCGGCGAAGAGATAGTGAAATACGGGTGGTATGAATAAGCAGTAGCAACGGCACCGGAAAAGTGCTTTGCCCAGGACGAGTAAACAAACGAGTAGTAATGCGAGCAGTAGTAACGCAGATAAAACAGTAAACAAGCAGCGATAGCGATATTTAGGAACAAGGCCTAGGGATTACACTTTCACTAGTGGACACTCTCAACATTGATCACATAACAGAATAGATAAATGCATACTCTACACTTTTGTTGGATGATGAACACATTGCGTAGGATTACACGAACCCTCAATGCCGGAGTTAACAAGCTCCACAATAATGCTCATATTTTAGTAACCTTTAGTGTAAGATAGATCAAAAGACTAAACCAAGTACTAGCATAGCATGCACACTTGTCACCTTCATGCATATGTAGGAGGAATAGATCACATCAATATTATCATAGCAATAGTTAACTTCGCAATCTACAAGAGATCATGATCATAGCATAAACCAAGTACTAACACGGTGCACACATCTGTCACCTTTGCACACGTGCGGGAGGAATAAAACTACTTTAATAACATTGCTAGAGTAGCACATAGATAAATTGTGATACAAACACATTGCAATCATAAAGAGATATAAATAAGCACCTCACTATGCCATTCAACAGTGAATAAGTATTCCGTGAAATATAGCCTAAGAGACCCACACGGTGCACACACTCGTCACCTTTACACACGTGGGACAAGGAGTCTCCGGAGATCACATAAGTAAAACTCACTTGACTAGCATAATGACATCTAGATTACAAGCATCATCATATGAATCTCAATCATGTAAGGCAGCTCATGAGATTATTGTATTGAAGCACATAGGAGAGAGATTAACCACATAGCTACCGGCACAGCCCCGAGCCTCGATGGAGAACTACTCCCTCCTCATGGGAGCAGCAGCGGTGATGAAGATGGCGGTGGAGATGGCAGCGGTGTCGATGGAGAAGCCTTCCGGGGCACTTCCCCGCTCCGGCAGGGTGCCGGAACGGAGACTCCTGTCCCCGGATCTTGGCTTCGCGATGGCGGCGGCTCCGGAAGGTTTTCCGTATCGTGGTTCTTCCGCCTCGGGGGTTTCGCGACGGAGGCTTTATATAGGCGAAGAGGCGGCGCGGAGAGGGTCGAAGGGGTGGCCACACCATAGGCCGGCGCGGCCAGGGCCCGAGCCGTGCCACCCTATCATCCAGGGCCCACAGGGCCCCTCTCGGCGGCTCTCGGGTGTTCCGGATGCTTCCGGTGAAAATAGGAACCCGGGTCTTGATTTCGTCCGATTCCGAGAATATTTCGTTACTAGGATTTCTCGAAACCAAAAACAGCGAGAAAACAAAGAATCGGCACTTCGGCATCTTGTTAATAGGTTAGTTCCAGAAAATGCACGAATATGACATAAAGTGTGCATAAAACATGTAGGTATCATCAATAATATGGCATAGAACATAAGAAATTATCGATACGTCGGAGACGTATCACACGTGTGCAAAGGTGACAGTGTGTGCACCGTGTTAGTACTTGGTTTATGCTATGATCATGATCTCTTGTAGATTGCGAAGTTAACTATTGCTATGATAATATTGATGTGATCTATTCCTCCTACATATGCATGAAGGTGACGAGTGTGCATGCTATGCTAGTACTTGGTTTAGTCTTTTGATCTATCTTACACTAAAGGTTACTAAAATATGAGCATTATTGTGGAGCTTGTTAACTTCGGCATTGAGGGTTCGTGTAATCCTACGCAATGTGTTCATCATCCAAAAAAAGTGTAGAGTATGCATTTATCTATTCTGTTATGTGATCAATGTTGAGAGTGTCCACTAGTGAAAGTGTAATCCCTAGGCCTTGTTCCTAAATATCGCTATCGCAGCTTGTTTACTTGTTTCTATCGCGTTACTACTGTCGCGTTACTACTCATCGCGTTACTATCGCTTGTTTACTCGTCCCGGGCAAAGCACTTTTCTGGTGCCGTTGCTACTACTTATTCATACCACTTGTATTTCACTATCTCTTCGCCGAACTAGTGCACCTATTAGGTGTGTTGGGGACACAAGAGACTTCTTGCTTTGTGGTTGCCCGGTTGCATGAGAGGGATATCTTTGACCTCTTCCTCCCTGAGATCGATAAACCTTGGGTAATCCACTTAAGGGAAACTTGCTGCTGTTCTACAAACCTCTGCTCTTGGAGGCCCAACACTGTCTACAAGAATAGAAGCTCCCGTAGACATCAAATAGCAGCAACTCCCTTGACTGTCCGCACCCTCTTCCAAATCTGAAGCCCTTATCTAGCAATATGACAAAGGAATGCAAGTTCAGAGGTTGCTTGGAGGTAGTGAGAAGGCGAATGAGCAGGAAAAATATCCCGGCGTCGTGAATCAGATAGAATAACCTCACCTACCCGACTGAGGAAAAAGATGCGCCGGCGTCCGGCGGAGTGAAGGATGAAACAGACCTATTCTTCTTGGAGAGGAGCTTGTTCTCATTGACCTTGCGGCTGCCGCCCTCGAGGGTAGTAGTTAAAGTACCTCTAATCCTTTCTTTAGTTTGGGATGACCATCAATCATAAGAACAGTAAACCTGTCGGTACTACATTACTTATGGAAGTTGTATTAATATCTGCTGCTTGCTTAGATTTGCATAAATCTTTTGCTTATATCCCCCAATATTCAGATTTTATACCCCACTTGGAAGATTACACATAATTTAGCATGAGATGGTACTGTTTTTATTTGCGGTAGTTCAGTTCATATGTTGGAGAGACGCGACACATGCAAACGGCTTGCAACTGGAAAAGACATAATACCAAGAAAATCAAAAGAAGCTAGCAAGCTATACAGTAAAATATATGTAATATATAAAATAAATCTTGGTGGCAATAAGATGAATATTGCAAGAGATCGAAGGTCAAACATGGTAGCTCATAAGAGGTGAAAATGTTTGACAGTGGTGCAAGTGAAATAGACACTACCAAACATTTGAACACTAGGATATTAACTAACATATAACAAATCTCCAAGTTAAAGAAAAAATATATAAGAATTCATATTGAAAATGGCCAGAACTCAGCAGTCAATTATATATGAAAAAAATAACAATATCACCTTGAAAAATATCCTCTCGCAGCAATAGCACCCATCTATTTTTAATGCTTTAACTCTACAGAGATTTCAAAAATCAAGCCTAATCGTCACAAGGAAAGCTGGAGAAATAAAAGCTGATTGTCAGAGATATATTTGATCATGTAGGCATCTTATATTCAAGCAATATTGTGGAAATGAGACTAAACTGTATGGTTCAGTGCTTACGCCAGACCAAAAAACACGGCTGAAAATTTCACACATAGAAACAATGCAATTCATACACGAAATCACCTCTGATGCAGCAACTTGGCACGGCATTGGGCTTCGTTGGGGCAATCCCTCACACGGTGGCCCTCCTCTTGACAGCGGAAGTAGAGGCCGTTGTTCACAGGGAGCGTGTGACGCCCTAGGGGAGCGGCCGCGTGTAGGATGCGAGGCATGGGAGCGACGTCAGTGGGCCGAGCCGAGAGGGAGCATCCACGAGAGGCGAGACGGGCTTTGGCGAGGGGAGCGGTGGGGACAGGCCGCCGCGCCGCGGACAACATCCCGGTAGGAGCGGTTGGAGCTGGACTCAGAGTTGGAGCTCCTCCAGCGCAGATCGCGGCCCGAGCGACGGCCGTCCGGGGAGCCGCACGAGGACATGGCCGGAAGGAGTGGCGAGCAGGGAGGGCGAGGAGGCTGGGAATGGGGTGGCCCGGCGGCTGGGAATCGCCGGCGAGGAGGCTGCGGTGGCAGGGGAACGGCAGCTAGAGGAGCCTAGGGAGAGAGAGAGCGTCGGGAGAGCCCCTGTGTATCGTTTATTGATGGCATCCGGCTGCCCTGCCTTCATGCCGACGACGGCGCCACCACCCAACTCTCTCCCGATACTGTGCGGTGGCTAGATCGGCGACAGCTTCCCCGATGACTAAGCCGGACGGCGGCGGCTCCGGATGTGGCCGGCGTGGGGAGCAGATCGGGACAGAAAGAAGAGATGAGAGAGGTAGGGAATGAAGAACCGATGCAATTAAGCTGCTGGGCACCGCTTTACCCATGTGTAAAAGTGCTACAGCCACACACGCATAAGAAAGGGAAAAGAACTGCATAGATGTTTCTAGCCTCTCTAAAAGTTCTTAGAGAGCACAATAAGTGCACACAGAAAAAGTACTGCAGAAATAAAACTATCTAAGTGCATACGTGTCCACACCATAGTAATTTCCACCAGACCTCAAAATTCTGAGAAAAATGATGTTTGTTCATCTTTAATACAGTATAGTTATACACACATATAACAACACATGCAAAAATTTATTTGTCATGCACACCCCGCACCCCTCTCATCTACCTACACTTAGCATGGTCAAAAACCTCGTGACGTTGGCAAGCAATACATTAATATTTGCAAATATCTTTTATAGTAATCATGATAGGCATCTCATACGGATCACTATAATGTCAATACATAGAGAGATTGAATCAAGCTACTACTGAAACCCCAAGTACATGGGTTTGACTACTCCCCTCTCATGATGGAGAGCGACGTGGAGGCGTTGGTGAAGGAGAGACCAATGGAGGCAATTCCGGAAGCGTCCCCCACCTCCAATCTTCCACCAATCGTGGACACAACTATCTCTATTTTGATGTTTTTATCTCCACCTCTATTCCTCGCGAGGGAAAATACCATGGGGTATATATAGATGGTTTTAGGTCAAAACACGCCGCCACGCAAAAGATTGAGACAAAACGGAGGTCAGAGGGCCAAAAGAATGACACGACACGACTAGGTGATGATGCTCGCGTATATCGTAAAATCGTTGGGAACGAAAGCGCGGAGTGTCATAGCAAGAGAAGATTTCCCCACAAGGGTAACTCGAGGGTTTATAACGAAAACATGCAGGATGTGTTCAAGCGATGATTCTTGGACACGACATCCAACCTGCTGTATGGCGGCGATGTAGGCTGCCTGGCCATGGGCCTCCCCGAGATGAGAGGGCGTGCAGGATTTGGAGAGAGCGCCGATCGAGCTGCGATTATTCGGAAGAGAAGATTGTAGTATAAACTGATCGAGAAGAACGAGGAAAGAAAACAAATCAAATAACTATTTGGCAAGTATGATTTGATTTGGTGTGGTTGGTCCTTAATTAGCGCAAATGAGGAAACAAGGAGTGAGAAAGATTATAAATCAGGTAGTATTTGCCAAGTGCTATTTGATTTGATACAATCCTTAATTAACGCTAATGAGAGAAGAGATGGGGCCTACCTAAAGTGAAAAGCTATTAAATGGTGAGAGGAGATGTTGGTGCATTCCTGACGATGATTGTGCGGTAATAGGGAAGGTATATCTTCTCATAGCATAGTGCATATTAGAGTGATTGGTGATACCATGTTTACCGTGAATGCAGACTTGCTGTAAAATGAATCGAACGAAGTAGAGATAGGGAGAATAGATTAGAGGGTCCGGATGCTTCCAATTACGACCATCAAACGCGTTGAGTGTCAAACGACCAACTCAAATTTAATAGTAAAGATGTGAGAATATGTATCAAAAGTTCAGATATGCATTTTACATGCATCATCGGCCCCTGGTCCGTTCCCTGGCTCATTTATCCCAGCGGTGTGGCCCCCTTATGCTCTTATTTGGCCCGCTGGATGCTCCTCGAAAATTCTGAAGCATCCTCTTTGACCTTGCCCTTTTACGAGTCACGTAGCTCCGTAGAGTAAAAAACACTAAAAACAATATTTTTTCTGCCTCCTAGAATGAAATTCCAAATAAATGGGAATTTTATGGAAAATCCCCAGAATCAATGGAAGACATGTTCGTAAGATCATATCAACTATATCATATAATATAATATAATATCAACTGTACTAAAGTTCATGGATACATTTTACATTTTACATTTATCATTAGTTCGTCCATGCATCGATGGTAGGCATCATTGATCCAATGATGGGACAAGATGAGTTGTTGCTTCGAAGCGCATATTTTTGTGGGTGGGCAATAACATGAATATATGCATCATAGGTGAAATTTGCGTAAGCAAAGATGTAAGTATGGAAAAAGTGAACTCTTGGTTATAGATTTATTTAGTTATGTTTGACATGGTCGTTGTTATCGTGGATGAATCAACAACACTATAGGAATAGAGTCTTTCGGTTACATTGATCCTAATTCCAAGCCTAGGTCTAAAAAAGGTGTTTTAGAAATAATTGCTCTCCTAGTACATGGTTTATATGATAGAAAAACACAAACATAAGTAAGTATTTCTTTAAAAAAAATATTAATCATGTTGCATTAATTAATGTCACGTCACATAAAAACACATAATGGTAAAAAGGTTAATCTTCTATTTGTTTATTAGAAATACAATGACATGAAGTTTATGTAACATAAATAATCAAACTAAAATTATCAAGATACACCTGATAAATCATATTTCGGCCTCTTGGGTTGAGATGATAATTCATCCTCTCATAGAATTCAAAGCGAGAGGATATCCGGTGCTTCCTTCTCTTGCAAAGTTTTTTCATGCTCCTTATAAATCTACAACAAGAAAGTTACATCAATGAAGTTAAATTTTGCACATCAATGATAAAATATTTCTTTACCATTCCTTCAAAACTCAAAATAAACTCGATCAATGAATCATGAAACAAAAAAAATCAAAAAAAGTATAGTACAAAGATAGTATTGTTCACACCAGAATCAAATTGAGACACTATATGTAGACTGTAGTGCGATTATCTTTATCATTTCTTGATATGTGAGTTGATTTGGTGTTATGGTTTTGCTTGTCGTAGATGCATCTTATATCAAGGTTGTTGATTCTTGACTCTGGTTTGACTTTTAGATGGTGATAATGACATTGATTAGCGCAAAAGTACCACAAGAGCAGGAAGCAATATATATTATAAATTCAAAATGATTATTACCTCAAAAAAAGTGATCCTATTTAAATTATGTTAGTGGTCCAATGAAAATAGCTATGTTGCCTTTTTATGCTCCTACGAGAGTTTAGTTATTAGGTTTCACATAACTTCTTTAATGTATTTATAATTGAGCTACATGTATGTGCAATAGTGTCATATATGCTCGTTTCTTAATCAAATCATCTGATTTCCTTGGTTATAAATACAACCCACACACACTAGATCAAAATAAACATGAATAAAAAACTATTGATAAATAGACTGTTGGGTTGAAGTCTTCAAAGTAGATCCATTGTTCCACCATTTGAGTATTGCCATTTATCTTCGTATGCTGAAGCATAAACCATAAAAGTTTTGAATAACCACAGGAGACCCACTCCTGAAAAAAACAGGGCTAGCGATACCCCCTTAAAGGCCAGCTAACAGATTGATGTATGTCACTAGAATGATATTTTGTCATTCTACTGTTGGAGAAGAAGATATGCTCACAGTTTTTCAGATACTACTTACCAAAATCAACTTACGACACTACAACACGTGGCATGCAAAAGTGCCAAAAATGTAAATCGTGTGTCCCGAGAGACCAAACCACCACATGTTTCACTTGTCAGTAGCGTCGCCCATAACAACCAAAAATAGGAACTATATTAGAAACTGCCACAAAAAATGCACAAAAACAAAACACAGGAAAAACTTAAGCTAGACTTTAAGTGTCACTAGTGGTCCACATCCCACCTTCGCTAGGCCAAGAGAACCGAGATAGTTGTTCCCAACTTACCGACAGGGGCAACTTAATTTTCTTCCCAATGTCTATGTCTTTGTTCTCATTTTACAAGTCTGGTGTGTGCGAGTAATTTGTTTCCTAGTTTGGAATGATCATCACCCATCCACATGTTAATTTTCATAACGAGGTTGAGATTTGCATTTTTATTAGTTAAGCCAAATAGACCATCCACTTAATTAGAGAAAAGTCAGATAGGAATCAAGATTTAAGAATTGGCACTAGCTCATTTGGTTAGGGAAGTAGATGTACAACCAACCACCTAGGTTTAATTCCTCACATATGTAGATTTAGGTTATTATTTTTTTTTAAAAAAAAATGTAGGGGTTTTCCCTACCGCATTCCTTTCAAATAAAAAAAGAGATCACAACATGTCTACATATCTGTTATGAAACATGACCGATTACCGGAGGGAACCCTCGGCCGAGACACAAACAACTACACTCCCGGATCACCGACATAGACCAATCTTGCCATTGACTTCACCACCACTCCCAATATGATGACTTCAACCTCGCCCCGGGAGGTCAAGATAATCACCAACTAACCAACCATAATAGAGGTTGCACCGGAACAGACAAAGCCTCATCCAATAGATGACCGAGCATCGAGGACAAGGAAAATTAGATTTTGTGAATGGGCCAATTAAAAGATACTTGGAAGCCTTTATCGATACCAACTTATCAGCCAGAAAGGATTGCCCGCTAAAAGCAGCCTTTGCGGGTCATAAGCTTCATAGTGATGACAAAGAAGAGGCACGTCCAGTCAGCGCACCGGACAATCCATATCAAGAAAGGATAAGCCGCAACCATTTTCCTTGCCATGTGTGACGCTTCTTTTTCACAAACCCTTATCACGCGCTGCATTTTAGGGCACGGACTAATGGAGACTTGCCACGTGGAAGGCAACGAAAAAAAGGAAAATAGAGTTGCAATCTGACCAT
>NC_061514.1:147465452-147488043 GCF_022539505.1 Lolium rigidum
CCTTGAGAGACTTCTTGGCTTCCCTCATATCTTCATCATTCAATTTAATTAAACCCCTCTTCTTCACTATTGGCGTTGGAGTTGGTTCAGGTGTATTCCAATCATCATAATTCCGGCCTATTGTAGCGGCCCAGGAAATACCCCTATTAGATTTGTTTGTTCCTTTTTCTTTTGTGCATCATCATGGCATCATGCATCTCTCACCTTGATTTTTTTTCAAAACCCAAAATTATTTATAATAAACTCTATTTTCATTTCTCTTGTATGGTTTAATAAAAACCCTCCCTCGATCTTTTCGTATTTTAACAAAACTTGAAACAAGGATATTTAAAATATTTTAGAAGAACTAGTTTTAATAAAATATGATTTGAAAAATGTTGACCTTGATTTGTTTCTTTCTGTCCATTCCTTCCTATCCTTTTTCTCTTCTTTCTTCCTTCAGATCTTTTTCTTATACATGCAAATAGAGGAAACTCAAATTGCAGCGGGTCAACTCTTTCCTTCTGGCTCTTTTTTTTAATTAACCAAAACAACACAACCATTCCAGGCCATCTCCTTTTGCCATTTCCTCCACGTCCAGCCCACAGGCCATCAAGAGAAACGATGTTCACCTTACCTTTTCGCTCACAGGAGACAGGCTTCCGTTCTTGTCATCTTCCTCCGTTCCAGCACACACCACCACGCTGTTTTCCCCTCTCTTTTAATCCCAATCGAAGCCTCTTGCAAACCCTAACCTACTCCTTCCTCTAGCCGCCGCCGTTTCTCTCTTCCACCTCTGTATCTTCATCTCCAAGAACAGTTCCAGGGAACACATTCAGTTTCGTCAGAGGAGCCGCCGGAGTTCGCCGTCCCTGCCGCCGGCATGAGGGTCTTTGAATCGAGCAAGCAGAGGAAATGGAGAGCCCACGTCGTCCCCATCATCTCCGCTGAAGCCACGGCGCAATAGCCGCCCGTAGTCAACACCACAGACCCCGCCGTCAACATCTTTTCACAGACCTGTCGACGACATCGTCGCTGCCGTTTTCTCGCTGGCCTCCCCAACCTCTCCCTCGACGTGGTGAGCCTCCTCGTGAGTTCCCTTTTGTTCTCCCATTCATCTCTTTCGCTTTCTCATGCTGATGCCGTTGTCTGCGTATATCTCGCCGCTGCAGCTCGCAGTCGTTCGTGCCGTCCAAGCCTCAGCCGTGTCGAGCTTGGTCGACCTTCGCCTGATTTCCTTCAAAGGGCTGAGCCCCTTTCTCAGTTGTCATTTGATCTAGCGGCTGGCCTGCTCCATCTGCACCGAAGGTGAGGCTCGAGATCGTTCGTTGTCGATCAGCGCACAAGGCGCCCTTTTTCTGTGCAGTTTTGAGTCAGGTTCAGTTAGCTACTGTCTAGTTACTTTCAGTTAGCAAACGATGTATCAATACTTTCTGGTTTCCTGTAATGTCTTCAAGCTCCGTGCTTGATTACTAGTTTCAATTCCCTGCGGTCCCAGCATAAAAACCAAGATATCCTCTTTTTAAATCTGTTTTTCTCAGTTAAAATGACTTGTGTAGTTTCACCTAAATCTGTCAACAGTTTCAGTTATCTTGCTCTGTCACAGTACCTGAAACTTCCATGTTCCTTTTCAGAATCCTGTCATAGCTCAGATTATGTACGTTTGTACCACATCAATACCTGAACTGCAACAACGTGGTTTGATCCATGTCCTCTTCCCCATACACGAGTTGATCTCCTATTCCCAACCAAATAGTCATTCTCTG
The DNA here is from genome assembly GCF_022539505.1 of Lolium rigidum. Lineage (NCBI taxonomy): Eukaryota > Viridiplantae > Streptophyta > Magnoliopsida > Poales > Poaceae > Lolium > Lolium rigidum. Next base: position 147,467,198 of record NC_061514.1, read on the forward strand.
TTTTGCTTTCCGTTCAGCCTGGAGTTACTTGAAGAAATAGGCGTCAGCTACTAACCAAAATCGTCACAGCAGCCCAGCTGGTTTGTTTCTGCCCTTGGCCCGGCAAACGATGGTTCAGTTCCAAAATCAGGCTATTTCAAAGCCAATCCTTTTTCACATAGTTTCTTCTATCGGTGAGAAAACCCTCTTTGTTTCTTGTTTTCCGCAAAACGCAGGAAATGTGTATATCTTGTGAAAATCATATGTCCTAATCCATAACTCGGAATAAAAAGTATTTTATATGTTTTTCGATCAGAAAAATATGAAGAACTCCGAATATGCCATCTATAAACCTGTTTGCATCTTGCATCATGTAGTTTCATGATAATTTGCATCGCACCTAATACATAATACGCGGGATATTTGGGAATTGCCCTATATGGTTTCCGTTCCGTTTAATTTTGCGTAGCTCACCTCTTGCCATGCTTATGCCATGCTAACCAACAATTAATATGCGGGGTAGATAAATAACTTGAATCTAATAATTAATTGTCGGGATTCCGATTCCGCTTAATTTGGATAAAGTGCGTCGCATCATCTTTGCCATGTCATGCATATCATCTCGATCATGCTGGATCTTCTTTATCCGTAGTAGTAAGACTTGCATACGTTGTGTGTTCCAGCATTTGCTTCTTCCCGGGATAGGATCACGAAGTGGTGTGGTGAGATACGACAAGTTCTCCGGATGTTCCTCGGCAAGCTTTAACAGGCAAGCATTTTCCCCTATACTTCTGCCCCTGTAGAAGTCGCTCACCTAATTTTATTTTGCCTTCTCCCTCATGCTAGCTTTAAGTTGCGTTCTTGTCACGTGTCCCTTCCACTTGTTACCTCAAGCAGCCCATATTGCCACCACCAACCACCAACCTCCTACAGCTATTGTTTGGTTATCGGGTCTGCCTTGCGAGTCGTAGTGCATGCTAGTGCTGTTTATATCTCATTACCGTTAATGCTATCTTATCGGGTTATCTGTTGGGGAATCATGACACATGGTTAATGGTTATATCTGTTGAGGATATCATGGTTACTTGTTAATAGTTGTTAGCGGAGGCATCGGTGGGTCAGTTGCTCGTTTTATGACAGCTCACTTGTGTTTCCATGAAACCTAGGACCCCGAGTTCTTGTTATATGTTCCGAGACTGAGCGCTCTAACCACACGTGGGTATGCTTATGGGTCTCCCTCGACCACCGCTCGGAATCTACAGCTTTGTCCAGTGGCCACAACTAGTTTGCAATGTCTTACCATTTGTTGTTCGCGTGCATGCCAGCCTGTTACTTCTTTATCTTTGGGAAGCCCCTGGGTGCCTTGTATCCCTTGTTTCTGGTATGCACGTATAGGTCGCGGAGCCGCTGCGAAGTGGTTTATCGCCCCGAGTGTGTGTTTAAACCACCTAGTACGCCGGCGCAACGACTAGGTCCGTTTCGAGATACGGTCGGACTTCGATTCGGGTTCAACTTGGTTAGGTGGCTTCCCGGACATTGTTGTCGTGAAGGAGAGTGCGAGCCGTGATATCCACCTGTCGTAAGTGGGTCGATCGGTGCGTGCGGGTACATTTGGGCAACCCCCGCAGGTGTACATCTTATCGATAAGCCGTGTCCGCGGTTATGGACGACTTGGAGTCGTATGACTCGACCATAGACAACTTGCACTCGTTGTTTATTAATAATAACTTGCATAGTAAGTTAGCACAACTCTAATAATAAATGGTTAAAACTTGACAACCGTGTGAGTGCCTTTGCAAGTACTTCTTGGCGAAGGGGAACACGTCGACTGTGTTATGTTTGCGAGTATAGAACCGTTAGTTACGCTCTCTCACCTTCTCTCGATAGACGACTGTTCTAGAGTGTCTCTATAGGTTTTTAGTGCTTGCGCGCCGCCGCTTAACCCCACCATATTGCCTATGACGTTCCTCTTGCGTCCTCTAAGTCCCCTGCGTGCCTCAAGTACAAAGGATGACCGGTTGACGAATGCTTATACGTCTTGAAGTCTTGTTAAGTACGAACCCGTACTTATTGCCGCTTCTACGGGATATAACCGGCGGTATGAAGATATGTTCGATGAAGACGACGCTAGCAAGGTTACCCTTCCAGCTTGGCCTGGGCAGGGTTATGGACGCCACTGGTTATCTTCAGGACTCTTAGTCCAAATTTGTATCTTGTCCGTACTCGGACGTATTTGATCTTCTGTATGACCTGGATCTTTGTATTGTATATTTGTATCTTGACTCGTTGAAGTCGTTGCTGTAATATATCTGTATCTTGTGGGCTCTATTGTAATCCTCGTTGTAATGTTACCGCTCGTGATTGATTCCACCCGCATCGCGTGCATGCTTCGGCGTGTACGAGGCGCTTGGTGGTGCGTCTCCTAGAATCGATATCGTGCGGATTTCGGCGGGTTCGCTGGGATCCTCATGGTACCGGTTCTGGGGCGTCACAAGTTGGTATCAGAGCATCAGGTTGACGGTACCCCACTAGTCCAGCCTGTAGGATAACCTTGCCAACGGTCGTTGAGTTTAGAGAGTCCAAAACTATTTTCGAAAATTCGTTGGATAGATCTGAGTAGCTCTGATTTTCTCCTTATCCCTATTCTTTCTCTTCTTACCTATGCGCGTTTCAAGTCTTCTCTCTTATCTGAGTTTTCCGAGTCTTAGGTACCGACGCGGGTTGGACGATCTTTGCCTCACCTATTAGGTCCGACCTTCGAAGGTCTCGACGAAAGCGCATCATCGACAGCGGGACAACGACTTCTTGTTAGTGGTGTCGCCGATCTACGTGGAGCAAGAACTCTTGTTAGTGGTGTCGACAAGATCAACACGTCGCCTGAAGATCCGATAGTTTAACCAACTCCCCCTTAGGTTGACGTGGAATCTCGGGGCGAGATTCCTTGTTAGTGGTGTCGATTGTAGCGGCCCAGGAAATACCCCTATTAGATTTGTTTGTTCCTTTTTCTTTTGTGCATCATCATGGCATCATGCATCTCTCACCTTGATTTTTTTTCAAAACCCAAAATTATTTATAATAAACTCTATTTTCATTTCTCTTGTATGGTTTAATAAAAACCCTCCTCGATCTTTTCGTATTTTAACAAAACTTGAAACAAGGATATTTAAAATATTTTAGAAGAACTAGTTTTAATAAAATATGATTTGAAAAATGTTGACCTTGATTTGTTTCTTTCTGTCCATTCCTTCCTATCCTTTTTCTCTTCTTTCTTCCTTCAGATCTTTTTCTTATACATGCAAATAGAGGAAACTCAAATTGCAGCGGGTCAACTCTTTCCTTCTGGCTCTTTTTTTTAATTAACCAAAACAACACAACCATTCCAGGCCATCTCCTTTTGCCATTTCCTCCACGTCCAGCCCACAGGCCATCAAGAGAAACGATGTTCACCTTACCTTTTCGCTCACAGGAGACAGGCTTCCGTTCTTGTCATCTTCCTCCGTTCCAGCACACACCACCACGCTGTTTTCCCCTCTCTTTTAATCCCAATCGAAGCCTCTTGCAAACCCTAACCTACTCCTTCCTCTAGCCGCCGCCGTTTCTCTCTTCCACCTCTGTATCTTCATCTCCAAGAACAGTTCCAGGGAACACATTCAGTTTCGTCAGAGGAGCCGCCGGAGTTCGCCGTCCCTGCCGCCGGCATGAGGGTCTTTGAATCGAGCAAGCAGAGGAAATGGAGAGCCCACGTCGTCCCCATCATCTCCGCTGAAGCCACGGCGCAATAGCCGCCCGTAGTCAACACCACAGACCCCGCCGTCAACATCTTTTCACAGACCTGTCGACGACATCGTCGCTGCCGTTTTCTCGCTGGCCTCCCCAACCTCTCCCTCGACGTGGTGAGCCTCCTCGTGAGTTCCCTTTTGTTCTCCCATTCATCTCTTTCGCTTTCTCATGCTGATGCCGTTGTCTGCGTATATCTCGCCGCTGCAGCTCGCAGTCGTTCGTGCCGTCCAAGCCTCAGCCGTGTCGAGCTTGGTCGACCTTCGCCTGATTTCCTTCAAAGGGCTGAGCCCCTTTCTCAGTTGTCATTTGATCTAGCGGCTGGCCTGCTCCATCTGCACCGAAGGTGAGGCTCGAGATCGTTCGTTGTCGATCAGCGCACAAGGCGCCCTTTTTCTGTGCAGTTTTGAGTCAGGTTCAGTTAGCTACTGTCTAGTTACTTTCAGTTAGCAAACGATGTATCAATACTTTCTGGTTTCCTGTAATGTCTTCAAGCTCCGTGCTTGATTACTAGTTTCAATTCCCTGCGGTCCCAGCATAAAAACCAAGATATCCTCTTTTTAAATCTGTTTTTCTCAGTTAAAATGACTTGTGTAGTTTCACCTAAATCTGTCAACAGTTTCAGTTATCTTGCTCTGTCACAGTACCTGAAACTTCCATGTTCCTTTTCAGAATCCTGTCATAGCTCAGATTATGTACGTTTGTACCACATCAATACCTGAACTGCAACAACGTGGTTTGATCCATGTCCTCTTCCCCATACACGAGTTGATCTCCTATTCCCAACCAAATAGTCATTCTCTGTTTTGCTTTCCGTTCAGCCTGGAGTTACTTGAAGAAATAGGCGTCAGCTACTAACCAAAATCGTCACAGCAGCCCAGCTGGTTTGTTTCTGCCCTTGGCCCGGCAAACGATGGTTCAGTTCCAAAATCAGGCTATTTCAAAGCCAATCCTTTTCACATAGTTTCTTCTATCGGTGAGAAAACCCTCTTTGTTTCTTGTTTTCCGCAAAACGCAGGAAATGTGTATATCTTGTGAAAATCATATGTCCTAATCCATAACTCGGAATAAAAAGTATTTTATATGTTTTTCGATCAGAAAAATATGAAGAACCTGAATATGCCATCTATAAACCTGTTTGCATCTTGCATCATGTAGTTTCATGATAATTTGCATCGCACCTAATACATAATACGCGGGATATTTGGGAATTGCCCTATATGGTTTCCGTTCCGTTTAATTTTGCGTAGCTCACCTCTTGCCATGCTTATGCCATGCTAACCAACAATTAATATGCGGGGTAGATAAATAACTTGAATCTAATAATTAATTGTCGGGATTCCGATTCCGCTTAATTTGGATAAAGTGCGTCGCATCATCTTTGCCATGTCATGCATATCATCTCGATCATGCTGGATCTTCTTTATCCGTAGTAGTAAGACTTGCATACGTTGTGTGTTCCAGCATTTGCTTCTTCCCGGATAGGATCACGAAGTGGTGTGGTGAGATACGACAAGTTCTCCGGATGTTCCTCGGCAAGCTTTAACAGGCAAGCATTTTCCCCTATACTTCTGCCCCTGTAGAAGTCGCTCACCTAATTTTATTTTGCCTTCTCCCTCATGCTAGCTTTAAGTTGCGTTCTTGTCACGTGTCCCTTCCACTTGTTACCTCAAGCGACCCATATTGCCACCACCAACCACCAACCTCCTACGCCTATTGTTTGGTTATCGGGTCCGCCTTGCGAGTCGTAGTGCATGCTAGTGTCTGTTTATATCTCATTACCGTTAATGCTATCTTATCGGGTTATCTCGTTGGGGAATCATGACACATGGTTAATGGTTATATCTCGTTGAGGATATCATGGTTACTTGTTAATAGTTGTTAGCGGAGGCATCGGTGGGTCGGTTGCTCGTTTTATGACAGCCTCACTTGTGTTTCCATGAAACCTAGGACCCCGAGTTCTTGTTATATGTTCCGAGACCGAGCGCTCTAACCACACGTGGGTATGCTTATGGGTCTCCCTTGACCACCGCCGAATCTGCGGCTTTGTCCAAGTGGCCACAACTAGTTTGCAATGTCTTACCATTTGTTGTTCGCGTGCATGCCAGCCTGTTACTTCTTTATCTTTGGGAAGCCCCTGGGTGCCTTGTATCCCTTGTTTCTGGTATGCACGTATAGGTCGCGGAGCCGCTGCGAAGTGGTTTATCGCCCCAGTGTGTGTTTAAACCACCTAGTACGCTGGCGCAACAGCTAGGTCCGTTTCGGAGATACGGTCGGACTTCGATTCGGGTTCAACTTGGTTAGGTGGCTTCCTGGACATTGTTGTCGTGAAGGAGAGTGCGAGCCGTGATATCCACCTGTCGTAAGTGGGTCGATCGGTGCGTGTGGGTACATTTGGGCAACCCCCGAGGTGTACATCTTATCGATAAGCCGTGTCCGCGGTTATGGACGACTTGGAGCTGTATGACTCGACCATAGACAACTTGCACCTGTTGTTTATTAATAATAACTTGCATAGTAAGTTAGCACAACTCTAATAATAAATGGTTAAAACTTGACAACCGTGTGAGTGCCTTTGCAAGTACTTCTTGGCGAAGGGGGAACACGTCGGCTGTGTTATGTTTGCAGAGTATAGAACTGTTAGTTACGCTCTCTCACCTTCTCTGGATAGACGATCGTTCTAGAGTGTCTCTATAGGTTTTTAGTGCTTGCGCGCCGCCGCTTAACCCCACCATATTGCCTATGACGTTCCTCTTGCGTCCTCTAAGTCCCCTGCGTGCCTCAAGTACAAAGGATGACCGGTTGACGAATGCTTATACGTCTTGAAGTCTTGTTAAGTACGAACCCGTACTTATTGTCGCTTCTACGGGATATAACCTGCAGGTATGAAGATATGTTCGATGAAGACGACGCTAGCAAGGTTACCCTTCCAGCCTTGGCTCGGGCGGTGGTTATGGACGCCACTCGGTTATCTTCGGGACTCTTAGTCCAAATTTGTATCTTGTCCGTACTCGACGTATTTGATCTTCTCGTATGACCTCGGATCTTTGTATTGTATATTTGTATCTTGACTCGTTGAAGTCGTTGCTCGTAATATATCCGTATCTTGTGGGCTCTATTGTAATCCCGTTGTAATGTTACCGCTCGTGATTGATTCCACCCGCATCGCGTGCATGCTTCGGCGTGTACGAGGCGCTTGGTGGTGCGTCTCCTAGAATCGATATCGTGCGGATTTCGGCGGGTTCGCTGGGATCCTCATGGTACCGGTTCTGGGGCGTCACACCTATTTTAGCCAATAATTCTTCAGCGTCGTCTGGAGTTCTTTTCCTGAAAACACAACCAGCACAACTATCCAGGTATGCCCTAGACTCAATGGTTAGTCCACTATAAAATATATCAAGTAAATCATGCTTTTCTAGATCATGGTCATGCAAAGCTCTAATAAGAGAGCAAAATCTCGCCCAAGCCTCAGGCAATTTCTCCTCATCTCCCTGATCAAAATTATAAACTCTCTGCAAAGCAGCATGTTGAGCACTAGCAGGAAAGTATTTGCGGAAGAAAACATCAAGCAATTCTTTCGGACTTTTAATAGAGCTAGGTGGCAAACTATTATACCAAGTTTTAGCGTCATCCTTTAATGAGAATGGAAATATTTTAGCAACAAAGTAAGTACGCTTCTTAACATCATCAGAAAACAAGCTACTCAAAGTAGATAACTCGACCATGTGTTCAACAAGACTTTCTTTTTCAGCACTCACAAAATGGTGTTTTCTCAACAATAGCTATATGAGATAGATCAAGAGAAAAATCATAATCTTTATCCCTAATGTTTATAGGAGATGTGGCAAATTTAGGATCGTGAGACAGCTTTATATCTAACAAGTATGTTCTCGCAAGCAACTTTTTAATTTTTCTTGCATGAGTAGTAGCATTACATTTTTCAATAAAATCATCATCAAGCTCCACATAATCTTCCTCAAGATCATCACTAGAGTAATCAAGTTCAGGTGAACTAACAGTGTAGTAGCATCGGAGTTTCAAGTATTTTCAATTTGTCTAGACTTAGCAATTGTAGCATCTAGAAAAGATCCCAATGAACCACTATCATCAAGCACAAGCAGAAACATTATCAATATTATGAGAGTGTTCGTATTCAGCTAGATGTACCCGCATGCGAAGCATGTGGCGGTGAAACAAGTTTATCAATCACGTATGGTGAATCAAGTGTAGCTGAGGTACTCGAATTGTACCTTTTCTTGTAGTGGATGGTAATATGGCGATCTTAGTATCGCGAGGTTTACCCATGATGGAGAATTTGCAACGAACAATATTAATCCAAGTGAACTTCCAAATAAAGCTATGCTCCCCGACAACGGCGCCGTAAAATAGTCTTGATGACCCACAAGTATAGGGGATCGCAACAGTCTTCGAGGGAAGTATTACCCAATTTATTGATTCGACACAAGGGGAGACAAAGAACACTTGGAAGCCTTAACAACGGAGTTGTCAATTCAGCTTGCACTCGGAAACGGACTTGCTCGCAAGAGTTTATCAAGTAGTGTACAGCTTTATAGTAGTAGCAGATAGCGAAATAACAAGAGCAGAGTAACAAAGACAAGCAGTAGTGATTATAGTAAACAAGCAGGATTAAAATACCGTAGGCACGGGGACGAATGACGGGCGTTGCATGGATGAGAGAAACTCATGTAACAATCATAGCAGGGGAAACGGTGTCCAAGTACTAATCAATCAATAGGCATGTGTTCCAATTATAGTCGTACGTGCTCGCAATGAGAAACTTGCACAACATCTTTTGTCCTACCAGATGCGTGGCAGCCGGCCTCAAGGGAAACTACTCGGATATTAAGGTACTCCTTTTAATAGAGTACCGGAGCAAAGCATTAACACTCCGTGAACACATGTGATCCTCACATCACTACCATCCCCTCCGGTTGTCCCGATTTCGTCACTTCGTGGCCATTGGTTCCGGACAACGACATGTGTATACAACTTGCGAGTAAGATCATAAACAACGAATATCTTCATGAATCAATAACATGTTCAGTATCCGAGATCATGGCACTCGGGCCCTAGTGACAAGCATTAAGCATAACAAGTTGCAACAATATCATAAAAGTACCATCTACGGACACTAGGCACTATGCCCTAACAATCTTATGCTATTACATGACCAATCTCATCCAATCCCTACCATCCCCTTCGCCTACAACGGGGGAATTACTCACACATGGATGGGGGAAACATTGCGGGTTGATGGAGAAGCGTTGGCGGTGATGGCGGTGATGATCTCCTCCAATTCCCCGTCCCGGCGGAGTGCCAGAACGGAGACTTCTGGCTCCCGAGACGGAGTTTCGCGATGTGGCGGCGTTCTGGAGGGTTTCTGGCGACTTCGACTTCTCTCCCGGCGTTTTAGGTCGAGGCGAATAAGTAGTCCGAAGGAGGGCGTCGGAGGCCGTCCGAGGGGGCCACACCACAGGGCCGCGCGGGCCCCCCTGGGCCGCGCCGCCCTATGGTGTGGGGCCCTCGGCCTCCACTTCAATTGCCCTTCTCGGCTCCGTTAGTTTCCTGGGAAAATAGGGCCTTCCGCATAAATTCCGAGGTTTTTCCCGAAAGTTGGATTTCCGCACAAAAACGAGACACCGTGAGCAGCTTCCGCTCGAAACAGCGTTAGTCCGTGTTAGTCGCATCCAAAATACACAAATTAGAGGCCAAACAATAGCAAAAGTGTTCGGGAAAGTAGATACGTTTTGGACGTATCACACACTGTCACCATCACACTATGAAGGAGGAATAGATCGTATCAATACTATCATAGCAATAATTAACTTCATAATCTACAAGAGATTACAATCATAACCTACGCCAAGTACTTACATGATGCACACACTGTCACCGTTACACCATGAAGGAGGAATAGACTACTTTAATAACATCACTAGAGTAACACATAGATGAATAGTGATACAAAACTCATATGAATCTCAATCATGTAAGGCATCTCATGAGATCATTGTATTGAAGTACATAGGAGAGAGATTAACCACATAGCTACCGGTACAACCCTTAGCCTCGATGGAGAACTACTCCTCCTCATGGGAGACAACGAGCGTTGATGAAGATGGCAGTGGTGTTGATGGAGATGACTTCCGGGGGCACTTCCCGGTCCCGGCGGCGTGCCGGAACAGAGACTCCTGTCCCCGCATCTTGGCTTCGCGATGGCGGCGGCTCTGGAAGGCTTCTCGTACCGTGGTTTTTCCCTATAGGGTTTTCGCGACGGAGGCTTTAAGTAGGCGGAAGGGCAAGGTCGGTGGAGTCCTGGTGGACCACACACTAGGGGGGGGCGCCCTACCCCCTGGCCGCGTCGTCCCCATGTGTGGGGCCACCAGGGCTCCCCTCTGGTGCCTCTCGGGTGTTCTGGAAGCTTCGTGGAATTCTAAGATGCTGGGCGTTGATTTCATCCAATTCCGAGAATATTTCCTTACTAGGATTTCTGAAACCAAAAACAGCAGAAAACGAGAACTGGCACTTCGGCATCTCGTCAATAGGTTAGTTCCGGAAAATGCATATAAATGACATATAATGTGTATAAAACATGTGAGTATCATCATAAAAGTAGCATGGAACATAAGAAATTATAGATACGTTTGAGACGTATCAAGCATCCCCAAGCTTAGTTCCTACTCGCCCTCGAGTAGGTAAACGATAACAAGGATAATTTCTTAAGTGACATGCTATCATCAATACTATTGTAAAGCATCTGAGATGAATGCAGCGATTCGAAGCAATGATGAAGATAATGAGTAAACAAATGAATCATATAACAAAGACTTTTCATGAATAATACTTTCAAGACAAGCATCAATAAGACTTGCATAAGAGTTACTCATAAAGCAATAAATTCAAAGTAAAGGTATTGAAGCAACACAAAGGAAGATATAAGTTTCAGCGGTTGCTTTCAACTTCAACATATATATCTCATGGATAATTGTCAACACAAAGTAATATAACAAGTGCAATAGGTAGATATGTAAGAATCAATGCACACAGTTGATACAAGTGTTTGCTTCTTAGATAGAAGGAATAGGTGAACTGACTCAACAATAAGGTAGAAGATTGGCCCTTCGCAGAGGGAAGCATGGATTACTGTTTTTGTGCTAGAGCTTTTCATTTTGAAAACATAGAAGCAATTTTGTCAACGGTAGTAATAAATCATATGTGTTATGTATAAGACATCTTATAAGTTGCAAGCCTCATGCATAGATTACCAATAGTGCACGCACCTCGTCCTAATTAGCTTGGATTAACACGGATTATCATTGCATAACATATGTTTCAACAAAGTGTCACAAAGGGGTACCTCTATGCCGCATGTACAAAGGTCTAAGGAGAAAGGTCGCATTGGATTTCTCGCTTTTTGATTATTCTCAACTTAGACATCCATACCGGGACAACATAGAAAACAGATAATAGACTCCTCTTTAATGCATAAGCATTCAACAACGGGTAATATTCTCATAAGAGATTGAGGATTAATTGTCCAAACTGAAACTTCCACCATGATTCATGGCTTTAGTTAGCGGCCCAATGTTCTTCTCTAACAGTATGCATACTCAAACCATTTGATCATGAAAATCACCCTTACTTCAGACAAGACGAACATGCATAGAAACTCACATGATATTCAACAAAGGTGTAAAAGTTGATGGCGTCCCCAGAAACATGGTTACCGCTCAACAAGCAACTTATAAGAAATAAGATACATAGCTACATATTCTTCACCACAATAGTTTTTAAGGCTATTTTCCCATGAGCTATATATTGTAAAGGCAAAGGATAGAATTTTAAAGGTAGCACTCAAATAATTTACTTTGGAATGGCAGAGAAATACCATGTAGTAGGTAGGTATGGTGGACACAAATGGCATAGTATTTGGCTCAAGGATTTGGATGCACGAGAAGAATTCCTCTCAATACAAGGCTAGGCTAGCAAGGTTGTTTGAAGCAAACTCAAGTATAAAACGGTGCAGCAAGACTCACATATGAACATATTGTAAGTATTATAAGACTTTATATTGTCTCCTTGTTGTTCAAACACCTTAACCAGAAAATATCTAGACTCTAGAGAAACTAATCATGCAAACCAAATTTTAACAAGCCCTATGTAGTTCTTCATTAATAGGTGCAAAGTACATGATGCAAGAGCTTAAACATGATCTATATGAGCACAACAATTGCCAAGTATCGAATTATTCAAGACATTATACCAATTACCACATGCAGCATTTTCTGTTTCCAACCAAATAGCAATTAACGAAGCGGTTTTCAACTCCGCCATGAACATTAAGATAAAGCTAAGAACACATGTGTTCATATGCAACAGCGGAGCGTGTCTCTCTCCCACACAAGCATGATGGATCAAATCTTATTCAGAGAATGAAAATAACAAAACGAAAATAAAAGCACACAGACGCTCCAAGTAAAGTATATAAGATGTGACCGAATAAAAATATAGTTTCAAGAGAAGTGACCTGATAAGTTGTCGATGAAGAAGGGGATGCCTTGGGCATCCCCAAGCTTAGACGCTTGAGTCTTCTTTAAATATGAAGGGATGAACCACGGGGGCATCCCCAAGCTTAGACTTTTCACTCTTCTTGATCATAGTATATCATCCTCCTCTCTTGACCCTTGAAAACTTCCTCCACACCAAACTCAAAACAAACTTATTAGAGGGTTAGTGCATAATCAAAAATTCATATATTCAGAGGTGACACAATCATTCTTAACACTTTTGGACATTGCACAAAGCTACTGGAAGTTAATGGAACAAAGAAATCCATCCAACACAGCAAAAGAGGCAATGCGAAATAAAAGGCAGAATCTGTCAAAACAGAACAGTCCGTAAAGACGAATTTTTTTTGAGGCACCGGACTTGCTCAGATGAAAATGCTCAAATTGAATGAAAGTTGCGTACATATCCGAGGATCACGCACGTAAATTGGCAGATTTTTCCGAGTTACCTACAGAGAGGCATATCGAAATTCGTGACAGCAAGAAATCTGTTTCACGCAGTAATCCAAATCTAGTATTGACTTTACTATCAAAGACTTTACTTGGCACAACAATGCAATAAAATAAAGATAAGGAGAGGTTGCTACAGTAGTAACAACTTCCAAGACTCAAATATAAAACAAAAGTACTGTAGTAAAATAAACACATGGGTTATCTCCCAAGAAGTGCTTTCTTTATAGCCATTAAGATGGGCTCAGCAGATTTTAATGATGCACTCGCAATAAATAAAAGTTAAAGCAAAAGAGAGCATCAAAAGCAAGTATGAAACAAATTTAAGCCTAACCCACTTCCTATGGAAAGGAATCTTGTAAATAAACAAGTCATGTAGGCATAATGCAACAAGCATAGGAAAACTAGACAAGCGCAACTTCAAGATTTTCAGCATATAGAGAGGTGTTTTAGTAACATGAAAACTTCTACAACCATATTTTCCTCTCTCATAAAGATTTTCAGTAGCATCATGAACAAACTCAACAATATAACTATCAAATGAAACATTCTTATCATGAGTCTCATGCATAAAATTATTACTACTCCCAACATAAGCATAGTCATTCTTATTAATTGTAGTGGGAGCAAATTCAACAAAGTAGCTATCATTATTATTCTCATCATCAAATATAGGAGGCATAGTATAATCATAATAAGATTTATCCTCCATAGTAGGCGGCACCAAAAGACCACTATCATTATAATCATCATAAATAGGAGGCATATCATAATCAACATAAACTTTCTCCTCAATACCCGGAGGGCTAAAGAGATCATTTTCATCAAAACCGACCTCCCCAAGCTTAGAATTTTCCATAGCGTTAGCAACAATAGTGTTCAAAGCATTCATATTAATAACATTCCCATTAGCATGCATATAAAGTTCCATGGGTTTTCAATTCTCTCTTCAAACACATCATGTCCTAATTCAAGATAAAGTTCATAAAGATCTCTCATATTTTTGTTGTTTTCCATTATGCCTTACTAGTGTAAACAAGAAACAAAAAGATGCAATTGCAGGATCTAAAGGAAATAGCTTCGAACACTCACACAATGGCGCTAGAAAAGTACTTAGTTACCTGGGACCGGAGTATGAGTGCCTTTTACCTTTCCTCCCCGAGCAACGGCACCGGAAAAGTGCTTGATGTCTACGGGTGCTTCTATTCTTGTAGACAGGTGTTGGGCCTCCAAGAGCAGAGGTTTGTAGAACAAGCAGCAAGTTTCCCTTAAGTGGATCACCCAAGGTTTATCGAACTCAGTGGAGGAAGAGGTCAAAGATATCCCTCTCAAGCAACCCCGCAATCACGATACAAGAAGTCTCTTGTGTCCCCAACACACCTAATACACTTGTCGGATGTATAGGTGCACTAGTTCGGCGAAGAGATAGTGAAATACAAGTAGTATGGATGTATATGAGTGGTAATAGCAATCTGAATAAAATATGGCAGCGAGTAAACATGCAACAGTAACGATAAATAAACGGAGTTTCGGTGTTTGGAAACAAGGCCTAGGGATCATACTTTCACTAGTGGACACCCTCAACATTGATCACATAATAAAACCACTCTACACTCTCTTGTTGGATGATGAACACCACTAATTGTGTAGGGCTACAAGAGCACCTCAATGCCGGAGTTAACAAGCTCCACAACATTCAATGTTCATATTTAAATAACCTTAGAGTGCATGATAGATCATTGCAATTACACCAAGTACTAACATAGCATGCACACTGTCACCATCACACTATGAAGGAGGAATAGATCGTATCAATACTATCATAGCAATAATTAACTTCATAATCTACAAGAGATTACAATCATAACCTACGCCAAGTACTTACATGATGCACACACTGTCACCGTTACACCATGAAGGAGGAATAGACTACTTTAGTAACATCAGTAGAGTAACACATAGATGAATAGTGATACAAAACTCATATGAATCTCAATCATGTAAGGCAGCTCATGAGATCATTGTATTGAAGTACATAGGAGAGAGATTAACCACATAGCTACCGAGTACAGCCCTTAGCCTCGATGGAGAACTACTCCCTCCTCATGGGAGACAACGGCGTTGATGAAGATGGCGGTGGTGTTGATGGAGATGCCTTCCGGGGGCACTTCCCCGTCCCGGCGGCGTGCCGGAACAGAGACTCCTGTCCCCCAGATCTTGGCTTCACGATGGCGGCGGCTCTGGAAGGTTTCTCGTACCGTGGTTTTTCCCTGTAGGGTTTTCGCGACGGAGGCTTTAAGTAGGAGGAAGGGCAAGGTCGGTGGAGTCCTGGTGGGACCACACACTAGGGGGGCACGCCCTACCCCCTGGCCGTGCCGGCCCCATGTGTGGGGCCACTAGGGCTCTCCTCTGGTGCCTCTCGGGTGTTCTGGAAGCTTCGTGGAATTCTAAGATGCTGGGCGTTGATTTCGTCCAATTCCGAGAATATTTCCTTACTAGGATTTCTGAAACCAAAAACAGCAGAAAACAGGAACTGGCACTTCGGCATCTCGTCAATAGGTTAGTTCCGGAAAACGCATATAAATGACATATAATGTGTATAAAACATGTGAGTATCATCATAAAAGTAGCATGGAACATAAGAAATTATAGATACGTTTGAGACGTATCAAAATGCTGAAAATATTATTACACCTGTTAGTTTACCTCAAGCTAGGGGGAATGCTAGTGACGATTTTGATGAAGCTTATATTGACCTTGATGATGATTTAATTGATGAATGTCACTCCGCTATTAATGCAAGCGCTGCTAAAAGCCTACTTGCAGGGCGCGCTATTAAATATATGCCGCCTATTGATCCTACTTTTGCCACATCTCCCATAGACATTAGGGATACGGATTATGATTTCTCTCTAGATTTATCTTATATATCAATTGTTGAGAAGGAGCACTTTTGTGGTACTGAAAATGAAAGTGCTATGAAGCATATGAATGAGCTCAGTGCTTTGAGTAATATTTTTGCTGATGATAATAAAATGTGCACCTACTTTATTACTAAGATTTTCCCTTTTACTTTGAAAGGTGCCACGAAAGCTTGGTATGATAGTTTATTGCCTGGGTCTATTAAATGTCCCAAGGATTTAGTTGCAGCTTTCTTTCAGAAATATTTCCCTGCTAGTGCTCAACATGCTGCTTTGCAAAATATTACTGACTTTGTGCAGGAGAAAGAAGAAATATTGTTTGTCGCATGGGCAAGGTTTTGCTCATTAATTAGAGGAGTAAGGAATTGTCCTTTTGCTAAAAATTAATTACTTGATATATTCTATAACGGACTAACCGATGAATCTAGGACATACCTGGATAGTTGTGCTGGTTGTGTTTTTAGGCAAAGAACTCCTACTGAAGCCGAAGAATTAATGGCTAAAATAAGCAAGAATTATGATGATTGGCATATTCGGGAGTCTACACCAACCCCGAAGAAAAGAGGGATGATTGAATTAAATGATGAAGTGATGAAGGAAGCCAAGAAATCCCTCAAGGAGAAGGGTACTAAATCCGAAGATGTGAAGAACCTCCCTCCTATTGAAGAATTATGTAAGCCAATTCCTCCTACCGTTGTTGCAGTACATGCTCTTCAATTCAACAGCGTAGACGTTCCTTATGGTAAGACTCCCGACCAATGCTTAGATGAGTTTGATAATTATTGTATTAAGCAATATAACTTTAATAAGAGAGTTGAGAGACATTTAGAGGAAAATTCTAGAGCGATTAGTAATTTACATGATATTGTGGAGCGAACCTCCAATGATGTGAGGATGCTTGTTAAGCATTTCCAAATGGTTCAAACACAAATAGGTCAGCTCACCAAAGTGCAAAATGATTTGTTAGTGAATGCTTCTAAAGAGAAGAATGCTTATGATATTAGAACTAGAGGTGGTGCTACTACCCAGGATCCTCTATATCCTGAGGGTCACCCCAAGAGAGTCGAGCAAGATTCTCAGCGCACTAATGATACTAGGATTAAATCTAAGAAAAAGAAGAAGAAGGAAAATAGAACACCTGTCTAATCTTCTGATCCCGCTGTAGATCCTAATAGTATATCTATTTCCGATGCCGAAACTGAAAGCGGCAATGAGAAAAGTGAGGCTTCCGATAAGGAAGAAGTAGAAGAAGCTGAGGTTGCACCTGAAAAGCAACCTAAAAACATGAAGTACACTAAGGAAGATTTCATTGCCAACAAACATGGCAAAGAAAGAGAACCTTGGGTGCAAAAACCAATGCCTTTCCCTGATAAAAAACACAAATCAAGGGAAGGGGAACACTTTAACCGGTTTTGTAAATGGATGAAACCTAGTACTTGCAAATTCCTTTAACTGATGCTATTAAATTTCCTCCTTATTCAAAGTATATGAAGGATATTGTTTCTAACAAAATAAAAATTCCTACTGAGGAAATTTCTACTATGCTTGCTAATTATTTCTTCAATGGCAAAGTTCCAAAGAAGCTCGGAGATCCAGGTATACCTACAATTCCTTGCTCAATTAAAAATAGTTATGTTAAGACTGCTCTATGTGATTTAGGAGCCGGAGTTAGTGTCATGTCTCTTTCTCTTTATAGAAGACTTGATTTAGAAAAGTTGATACCTACTGATATATCGTTGCAAATTGCTGATAAGTCCACTACTGTTCCTGTTGGTATATATGAGGATGTTCCTGTTCAAGTTGCTCATAATTGTTTAATTTTAAATGACTTTGTTGTGCTAGAAATGCCCGAGGATGACAATATGTCTATTATTCTTGGGAGACCTTTTCCTAATACTGCAAGGGCTGTTATTGATTGCAATCAAGGCAAGGTTACTTTTAATGTTAATGACAAGGAGCATAACGTCTATTTTCCGAAGAAGATTAATTGGGCATATTGGCTAAATTCTATTATCAATATTGAGACCATTCAAATTGGTCAAATACATGTGCCTATATCAAAGCCTCATAAGAAGTGTGATATTATTATGATTGGAAATATTCCTATTCAAATTGAGGTAACTTGATTATTTTGTGAAAATGCAAGGTTTTACTTCATATAAAATTATTTTTGATGTCAAGACCTGATCAACCTTGCCACCAAAGTGATTTTGATGAATGAAACAATGCTTTCATAAGTGCCACTACTGTTTACTTTTCATATTATAATATTTTAGAGCTACTGGAAGTTTTATTTGGTTTGGTCTTTCATCGTACCTCTTGACAATACTTGATTTGCACCCTTTGTGCGCCTAGCTCAAAGACGTTAAATAAAAGCGCTTATGGGGGACAACCCATGTTTTATTTCTGTTATTTTTGCTTTTTTGAGTCTTGGAAGTTATTGATACTGTAATAACCTCTCCTTATCGTTTTATTTCGTTTTTGTGTCAAGGGTAGCCTCTAATAGAAAGAAAACAGTGTTTGGGGTATTTGCAATTCTGAAACAGATTCTGTGCTGGTCACGAAACAAATTCTTAAAACTCCCCAGAATGTTATTTTGAGCTGCAAATTTTTTTGCTTATGCCCCAGTATATTATCTAACTTTCGTTAGTGTAGTATTTTTCGATTTGAGCAACAGAACTATTTCTTTAATTTCGATCTTTGTCTGCTGGTCTGTTTTGTCAGATTTCTGCCATGTTTTGCATTTGCGTCTTATGCTTCGTATTTTTGAGTTATTTTGTGAAAAATAGCTTTGGTAAGAAGTAGCTACAGTAGAATATGTTAAAATGAGTGTTTGATATGTGCCATTACTGAAGCCTTGCTGGTTTGATATATTTTTGTTTGCACTAATGTTGCTAATCAATTGTGTTGAGTTTTGTGTGAAGGAAGTTTTCAAGTGTAGGGAGAGAAAAATGATGCAATAAGATGAAGCATGGATAAGAGCTCAAGCTTGGGGATGTCCCCTGGACTCCCCAAGAAATATCCAAGAAGTACAAGCGTCAAAGCTTGGGGATGTCCAAGGCATCCCCTCTTCATCGACAAAAAACACCAGGTCATTTTTTAATGCACTATATTTTTATTCCTTCATGTGATATGTGTTATCCTTGGAGCGTCTTTATTTTCATTGTTTGTTTAATTTTGTTTGTTTGATGTTCAATAAAGTTGGACCCATCATATTTGTTTTGGAGAGACACACGCTCCGCTTTAACTGCATGAACGCTCTAGTTTTCACTCATATGTTCAACGAGCGTTCTATTTTTTGCGAGTACTGCGTTTAAGCTCTAGTTTTCCACTCATATTTTGTTCAGAGCCTGTTAGTTTCCTTTATTTATGTTTGAATAGCTCTCTGGTCTTTTTGCTTATTATCTATGAGAGTGATTTCAATATTTGGTTGGCGGTGGAAATAATAAAAGAAAAAAATTCGTGTGTATAGTGATGCAAATGGAGCTTGTTTAGACTGCGGCATAGGTTTTAGCATGTCATGTTAGATAGCTTGCTATTCTGAACCTTTTAATCATGCTCATATCATGAATAGTATCAAATAGCTGAGAGTGTTTATTGTGCCATTGAAAGTTTCATGCATTGTTTTTAGTATAGAAAGCATTTTATAGTGGTGAAAATATTCCCCTGCAAATGTTTCAATTGGGTCGACTAGGCGCATGCTAGCATCATGTTGTGACTATCAAATAGTCAATTTTACCTCTATGATTATTTAATTTTTTACTTGTGATATCACTTTATGCTTTGATCAATTCATTTTGTCCCTATGCATGATTATGGCCATTATTGCTCTCTTAGACGGTCACATCCAATCTTTTTGCTAGCCTCCATTTGTAGTGAGTATATGCTCTACTCGTGCATCCAACCACCATAAACCAAGTTGTTCCAGGCGTGTCCACCATATCTACCTATTTTGTGTTATTTCATTGCCACTCCGCAAGTGTTTACTTGTGTGCTACCTTTAAACTTTCAAATCACTATCCGTTTTGTGTAACTTTTTGCTCATGGTAAATTGTGATTTTAATTCTTATAACGCTTGTTGTGCGGTAACCATGCCGACATGGGGACGCCTTCATCATATCCTTTTGTTGATTATCATGTGAGTTGCTATGCATACTCATCTTGGTTGATCATCCCGTTTTTACTTTATTTCCGTTGTTAATTTATTAATGCCACTGCTATAAAACTGTTGCTACTGATAAACCTCTGCGAGCTAGTCTACTTCCAGGTGCAGCTGAATTGACAACTCAACTGTCAAGGCTTATATTTATTCTTTGGCTCCCCTTGTGTCGAATCCATAAATTGGGTAATACTTTCCTCGAAGATTGTTGCGATCCCCTATAGTTGTGGGTCATCAATGACGGCGTCTGCTTGTGGGGCCACCAGAGGGGCCGCCATCGCCACTCGCGCCTCCGTGCGCGCCGCCCTGGCGTCAGCGAGCTCGGCCTTTGCGTCGGTAATTTCGGCCCTGGTCGCCGCGAGGCGTCATTCCACGCGCTCTGCCGCCTCCGCCTCCGCCGCCACCGCCTCCAGGTCCAGCTGGTCGGCCTAAACGGCGGTGGCGACTAGCTCCTCATCCTCTTCCGGGTGGGCGTGGCGGCACATCTGAACCAACCGATCCCAGCTGAGGTTGTGCTCGGCCATGGATGGATGCTAGGGTTTAGCTTGAGGTGTGCCCGTCACCCTCGCCGGTGTCCAGCATATATAGCCACGGCGGTGCGGGAAACGGCTTTGCCGCACAGGTCGTTTCCCACGCGCGGAATGCCGTCAAAACTTACCAATGTATTGGGCACGCGCGGGAACGACCGTCGTTGCACGGGACAGTTAATCGCCGGCGGCAGTCCTCGATATATGGGACGTAAAACGCCATTAGCGACCTTGACGCTGTCTCCTCTAAAAAAAATGCGTCTGCACCGCTGGAGGTACCCGACGCAAACGGTCGCCTTGGGCCGCATGACGTCCACGGACTGACGCAAACGGACATAATCAGGCATTTCGGACGTCCGAAATGCGTTGACCCGTTGAAGATGCGCTTAGTATCGACGGAAGTACGGCACCACCGGCACTACATTGTGGGTCGCCCTGAGATCAT
>NC_061514.1:147488143-147580187 GCF_022539505.1 Lolium rigidum
CCGATTGTCAACTCGGTCAACGTTTAATGAGCCGATTGCCACGCATCGGTCCCCCATAATCCGCTCCTCATCTCTTTGACGTACGAGTGATCGTGAACTTGGTCAATGCTCAATAAGTCAATGTCAACGTATCAATCCTTCACGATCTATCCTTCACCTTTTCGACCAGATGACTTGGAGCTCGGTAGACAATGAGGTAGACCAATGCCTTCAAAAGAGTCCTAAAACCGCTTGCTGAAACAACTTGTCGTTGAAGCCGAGACTTACGTAGTACGAGATATCCCCGCTCTGTTCCTTTACGGCAACCGGATAGCCCGAGCCAATTCTCTATCGGTGATGATGGATCCCTCTTTTGCAAGAACTCATCGCCTTTGAGAGGAATTGCATTGCGGGGCCAGCCGATGACTCTTCCAATCGGCTTCTAAAACAAGAGCATCCACGAGGCCGGCTGCCCCCGAGCCTCGGTCGAGGTGAAAACGGTGATGAGGACACGTAATTCGGACAAACGGACCCGGGCTCGATCATGTCCGAGAGAGCTACCATGCGAGCCAGCCGAGCCGATCACTTTCCTTCCGTTGAAAGCCGATATGTAGATAATCACCAACGGCTTAACTCCTCCGACAGCATTGCCTTGTGCCCCGAACACGCAGCGGGTAGCTCTGTGTCATTGTGCTAAAGTCGATGGCTATGCATCGGCTTTGTTCCTTGCATATCATGCGAATTTTTTTTTTTACGGGCCGATTTTTCTATCGGCCCCCAATGTTTCATTGCACATGTATCGCACATGTTCATCTGATTAGGTGCCCCCCGAGCCGATTCTGCCAGGTAACTGCTGTAATCGGCTCTGTAATTAGCCAAGGCACTCTATGTGAACGTCGGCTCTGTTAAGACCAGTGTGGACTTCTTCCAGCTCATCAGCCGACGTAAACCCATTGCCCCGAACCCAGGCAAAATGTATGGTGAGGATAATTTTGGCCGATTGCTGGAATCGGCCTCCATGTTGTTTGCTCGATGAAGGTTTTGTAACGTTCCTCCATAGATCCTTGGGGCCGACCTCCTGGATCGTCATCGCCACGTTTGTTCATCGATGTTGCTTTTGTTACACGGTCAGGCCGGTGGATAAAACCAGCCTCACCCACGTCCTTTGTCACGTCGATGCGCTCGCGATCGTCCAAATTGATGCCTGAGAGTGGCTCTTGGCACTGATGTCTCCCAAGCGTTCATGCCGGCCGTTGAAATCTCGGCTGAATCATCTGCGTGGACGACCTCTACTTCATCTCCATCCCACTGTATTAGGCATTGGTGCATCGTGGATGGAATGCAACAGTTGGCGTGGATCCAATCTCTCCCTAGTAGGACAGCGTAGGAGCTCTTGCTGTCGACAATAAAGAACGTCGTAGGGACGAGTTTTCCTTCCTACGGTCAGATCCACATTCAGAACACCTTGTGCGTCAGATGCTTGGCCGTTGAAATCGCTCAGTGTCACATTGGTCTTGATCAGATCCGAGCTGGAGCGTCCCAACCGACGTAGCATGGAGTATGGCATAATGTTAGCTGCCGCTCCGGTGTCCACCAAATCTTGTTGACAGGATGCCCATTGATGTAACCTCGCAAGTACAGGGCCTTCAGATGCCTGTAGCTTCTTTCTCGTGGCTTCTCGAAGATGACCGGCCGTGGGCCGCAGTCAAGTTGTGCCACAGGTGCTTCGTCTAATCCTGGAGCACTAAACTCCGTTGGAAGGATGAACACCATGTTTGTGCCAGCCGATGCCTCATCATCGGCTTTCTTTTGTCTGGGGCGCCACTCTTTCCTTTGTGGTCGACCTTCTTCGTCCAGGGTTCGCTGAATTTTAGCGGCCAGATCAGGCCGAGCCTTCCTCAACGTGTGCAGGTATAACCTTTCAGCTTCCTCCAACCCACGTAGTCGCTGAACCCTTCGCTTTTGGGAACGGCTGACCCCATCAGGGCACCACCTCGGCCGATGATACTTGTCTTCTTCTTCATCATCGTCCTCTAGTTCCTCGAGATCTTCCACCTGAGTGGACTCAGCATGTTTGTTGTGAGGCGGGAGAGGTCCTAGACGCTTGAACACGGACACGTTAGCTGCATCCTTCTTCTTTTGTTTGCATTCTGGGCAGTTGGCGATTGTTGGCAATCGGCTCATTCCTGAATCCCGGAAGTGTACGAAGGGGCGGTCCCGGTGCCTATCCACGTCGTCTTGCTCTCTCGACTTTTCCTTGGCGTGGCGCTCATACCTCTCCTCGTCGCGATCATGCCGACGTTGTCTCTGGCGTCCCTAGCCGGATGATCTCTTTCATCCTCGTTGTTGTACGCGTCGGCGTTGGTCATATTGACCCACATACTTGTTGAGGGGGTGATCGGAGAGAGGTCGCCGATATCTCACGTTCCTCACTTCTCCCTGCGTGATGTAGCGCTTGCCATCATGACGCGAGCCGATCGCGTGGAGCGGCTCCCTCTCGTGTCCTTGCTATGAGAGCAGGCTGCCCTCATCTCCGTCCTTACTAGAGTGGTGCCCGGAGTCCTACCATGTTGATATTGCACGAGAAATCTGGCTGGCACCCTCCATGGTAAGTATACTCCACCTGTTAACGGCGGGGAAGGGGTGTGTGTCGACCTTCATGGCGTACTGGTTGAAAATTAGCCGCCCTTGTTCTATCGCCATTTGGACCTGCTGACGCCACACCCTGCAGTCGTTAGTGGCGTGGGTGAACGTGTTATGCCACTTGCGGTATGGCTTTCCGTTCAGCTCCTCGCACCGTGGGGATCTTGTGGCCTTCGGGTACCTTTAGCTGCTTCTCCTTGAGTAAGAGGTCGAAAATCTGCTCAGCTTTGGTCACGTCGAAGTCGAACCCTTTTGGAGGACCTTGTGGCTTAACCCACTTACGGGACACGGGGCTTGCCGCCCGAGTCCATTCATCCACTCGCTACCTCTTGATCTCCCGCAGCACCTTCATCCTCGTCCGCCTCAACCAGGACCACCGCACGCTTGAATTTGTCCTGGTAAACATCCGGGTGGCGCTTGTTCATATGCCGGCGGCTTCGCACCATGTGCGCCAATGAAGGGTAGTCCGCTTGGGAGGCCACGTCCTTGATCGATGATGAGAGACCCACCACCGCCAACTCGACTGCTTCTTTTTCACTTACGTGAACCGAATAGCATTGGTTCCTAATGGTCTCGAAGCGCTGGATGTATTCGACACTCTGTTTCCCGCGCTTCGTCGTACTTGTGCTAGATCGGCAATACCAGCCTCGAAGCCTCCGAGTGATACCGTATGTGGAACTGCTCTTCCAACCGCTTCCAAGTCCGGATTGAGTTCGGTGGCAGCGATGTGTACCACCCGAAAGCCGATCCTGTGAGGACCGTGCGAAGAACCTCACACGCAACTCGTCTGATGCTGAGATCGTGCCCGGCTGTGCCAAATATCGGCTCACATGCTCGATGGAGCTGGAACCATCTGATCCACTAAACTTTGTGAAGTCAGGGAGCCGATATTTGGGTGGTAGCGGGATCAATTCGTACTCGTTGGGGTACGGCTTGGTATAGCCGATTGTCCTCCTTTTCGGCATCATGCCGAACTAGTCTTTCAGAATTGTACAAATCTGATCCGCGGTGATGGGCGAAGGCGTCGAACCACGAAGATTCGCCGGGGTGGCATACTTAGCCAGCCATGCTTGCTTTTCCAGCTCTGAGCCAAGCTGCAGAGCTGAGCTGCGGAGGTTTGTCGGAGTGGCATACTTAGCTAGCCACGTACGCTTCTCAATATCCGCTCCCGACGTTCCTCCTGGCACGTTCCGGAAGTCCCTGCTTGTTGCGGTCGGTTCGAGAGTGCCCGATTCATTGCGGTCCGGCACGTATGCGCACGTGTATCCGTGCGGGATCTCCTTGGGCGCCTCATGTAGGAATTGGTAGTCACTAGGGTCACCACCAATCTTGTAGACGACGTAGGCCGATGAGTTCGGCACTTCGGTGCTGCCAACGCGAACGGCGGCGGTGGACGGGACTCGGAGTGGCATCTCTCCTTGGTAAGTCCCCGAGCCGGTCCCGACGGAGAGTACTCGATGGCTCATGATTTCCTGGATCACGCGAAGAGAGACACGCTCCAAAGTGTTCACCGAGGCTCTCGGAATGGCGGTGCGGCGAATGAGCCACCATGAAGTTGATCTCCTGACGCAGCGACCTGGTGCGTTCTTCTGAAGGGGTGGACAGGTCCACTCCATCGAGCGCGCCTTCAGGTGAGAACCCTTTCCACCTGATGCCATGTGAGCGGTGACGTGGGCACTACCCTTCGGGTAACCCACATTACCCTATCCTGTATTGACTAATTGGAGGCCCATGAAGACACCTGAAGGCGAGATGGGCCACCAGGGCGGCGCACCAGAAGGTTCCTTGACGGGCAAGACAAGGAAGCGATCGAACAAGGAAAGATCGGATCTAAAACTACTGTAAACCTAGTCGTACTCGATGAGACCTCTTGAGACCTAGCCTCCTATATAAAGGCCAGGAGAGGGGCTGCCGAGGGACACGATCAATCTTAGCCATCTTAACCAGAGAAAGCTTAGAGCTAGGGCATCTTAGCAACATCCATCTCGACGAGATCTCAGCCGAACTATTCGGCACCCCATTGTAACCCATTATCATCATAATCAAGAACAGACAGGCAGGACGTAAGGGTTTTACCTCATCGAGGGCCCCGAACCTGGGTAAATCGCTCTCCCCGCTTGTCCGCGAACCGATGTCTCGTGTCGGCTTACGGGATTCCGTCAACCCTAAGCCCCTATCGGAGGGCATTGGCGAGGAGTACCCTCGACAATTGGCGCCGTCTGTGGGAATCCTGTCGGCACAAGGCAGGTCATCGGCGTCACCGACGCCAGCAAAGTCAAGAGACCCGATCCGCTGCGGATCCTTCGAATTTGTGCCGCACCGCGAAGAGCTTCACCCGAACTTTATGGCAACGTCTCGCAACACGGAAGCTGTTTTCGGTGGCGTCCACTTCATCGTCGACTCTGGAGGTTTTCTCCGCCTCCCCGGGGCCGGCGCGTCCCACTCAAAGGCTGAGCCCCAAGAAGGTGTCCCTTCGGCAGCAACCCTAAAGGCTTCGCCCAGAAGCATACGAGAGAGCAATCGGGAAAATCTCGACGCCGCGGATGGACAAAGAAAGAGACGAAGGAGTTCGCACCGTGAAGAGGAAGGCCAAACAGCAGCCCACCCTCGATGCTATGACATGTCATCAATCAGAGGACGCACCCGTTCTCCACACCTCTCAGCTACAGAGCAGCTTGAAGCACCGTGTTATCTCCACTCTTATTTCGATCCTAAGGATGGTCGGGAAAATTCCAGCCATCTGTTAAGGAACTGCCGACACTTCCTTGAGATTCGGCAGTTCTGCGACGATCTTAGAGCTGAAGCCACATCAAGAGTTCGCATAATGGAAGAGAAAGCGAGGTCCTATGGTCATCAGCCAGAGCCATATGTACCAGAACCATACGAGCCAATGGAAAAAGCGAATACGAACCAGTCGAGGCATTCCCAGCCTCTGCGTGGACAGATCAACATGATCCACAAAACCAGCTTTTCGAAAAGAGAAATCAAAAAGTTCTCCCGAGAAGTAAAATACGCGGAAGTTGCCATGGTTGATACGCCGAATTTTATTGATTGGTCAGATCAGAGCATCACCTTCGAGCGGGCGGATCACCCGAAGGCCGTCCCAAGGCTCGGTCACGCGGCCCTCGTCTGGAAGCACGGATTGGAGGATACAATATGGGCAAAGTATTTATGGATGGTGGAAGCGGCTTAAACCTGCTATTCGCCGGCACAATGAGGGCAATGGGTTTAACGGTCGACATGCTAAAAGAATCCGACACGGGGTTCCACGGCATTATACCAACTCGACCCGCCTACTCGCTGGGAAAAACATCATTGGACGTAGTCTTCGGCACGCCCGAGTAACTTCGGGAAAGAAAGGATTGAGTTCGTGGTAGTCGGCGGGAATCTCGAGTACCACGCCATCCTCGGCGAGACCTGCGTTTGCCAAGTTCATGGCCGTGCCTCATTATGCATACCGAAGCTAAAGATGCCGGGCAACAACGGGACCCCAATAACCGTTCACGGCAGCTTCGCTCGGTCGGACAAGCTGCGACGAGGAATTTCAGAAGATCGCCTCGAAATTTGGAGCCAAGGAAGAACTCAACGCGATCGACGCCATCACGAGATCACACACGACCACCGGCCGACAATCGAAACGCAAGATCCGATGAGTTCGATACTACAAAGGAAACCAAGAAACTGCAGGTGCACCCAAGCTGATCCGAAGAAAATGGTCAACACCTCGGCTGACCTAGATGTCGCATAGGAAAGCGCGCTCATCGAGTTCCTCCGTGAGCGCGGGAGATATTTGCATGGGAGCCATCCGACATGCCGGGTATCCCCGGGGAACTCGCCGAAGCACGCCCTAAATGTTGACCCGACAGCCAAGCCGATACAGCAGTCGATGCGACGATTCTACGAACCCAAAGAAGAGCAATTGGTGAAGAAATTAATCGGCTCCGCAAAGCGGGATTCATCCGAGAGCTTAAGGAATCTGAATGGGTGGCTAATCCAGTCATGGTGCCAAAAAAGGACACAACCGCCCTTCGCATGTGCATCGATTACACCGGCCTTAACAAACACTGCCCCAAAGATCATTTTCCACTGCCTCGAATAGATTAGATAGTCGATTCTACAGCTGGATGCGATCGTCTCTCTTTCCTCGATGCGTACTCCGGGTACAACCAGATCAAACTAAAGAAGGAGGACCAGGAGCTAACCGCGTTCATCACTCCACACGGCGTTTTCTGTTACAACGTCATGACCTTCGGGTTAAAAAATGCAGGAGCTACTTATCAACGCTGCATGCAAGCCTGCCTCGCGGAGCAGATTGGAAGAAACATTGAAGTCTACATCGACGACATCGTGGTGAAAACAAAGCACGCGGCCACACTCATCGATGACTTGCGAGAGACCTTTGACAATGCGGACGGATACAAAATTAAATTAAATCCCAAGAAGTGTTTCTTTGGAGTACCAGGAGGGCAAGTACTGGGATACTTCATATCAGCCAGAGGAATCGAGGCCAATCCCTTGAAGATCAAAGCTATTCTCGACATGGAACCGCCAAAGAATCTGCACCAAGTGCAGCAGTGGCGAGTCGATTAGCGGCGCTTAGCGGGTTCATCGCGAAGCTAGGGGAGAAAGCTTTGCCCTTCTACAGCTTGATGAAAAAGTCGAGAAAAGTTCGAGTGGACAAAGGAAGCACAAGACTCCTTTGACAACTTGAAGAAAATCCTATCAACCTCCCCGGTACTCGTGACTCCGCGAAAAGGAGACACCTGGCGATGTACATAGCCGCTACATCTCAAGTCTTCGATAGCGTCTTGGTTGTCGAGCGAGAAGAAGCGGGGAGAGTTCATGGTGTGCGGAGGCACTGTTTACTATCTCGGTGAAGTGCTTACCCCCGCAAGACGGAGGTATCCTCATCACCGAAGTTGGCATATGCGAGTATGGAGGTCGGCTCGTAAGCTGAGGCACTACTTCACGGAGCACCCGATCAAAGTTGTGAGCGAAGCACCCACGAAGAGCATAATGACCAATCCAGAAGCCACAGGTCGAGTATCTCAATGGGCCATCGAGTTAGCGCCACACGACATAACTTACGTCAACCGAACGGCGGTAAAATCCCAAATTCTCCCAGATTTTGTGGCAGATTGGATCCAATCACAGACACCGAGCAACACCCGACATGTCGGGGTCATGGGTAATGTACTTTGATGGGTCAAAACGAAGTACGGAGAGCGAGGGCGAGGAGTAGTGCTGATATCACCACAGGGAGATAAAATGAAGTATATACTACGTATGAATTTCTCCCTACCAATAAACAACGAAGCGGAATACGAAGCGCTGCTGCACGGAATGAAAATGGCGAAGGCGTGTGGCGCCACGCGCCTAGAAATCTACGGAGATTCGAACTTGGTGGTCCAGCAGTCAATGAACTTGTGCGATGCGATCGGCGACAACATGGTTGCTTATCGCCACTGTATCGAGAACATGGAGGCTAAATTCGAAGGATGCGAGCTTAAGCACATTGGCGAGCCGATAACGAGGAAGCCGACACTTTGGCGAACATCGGGTCCACATGCTCCCCATTCCGGATGGAGTTTTCTATGAAGTGATCACTCAAAGATCAATTAAAGAAAAACCGTCCGCAAAACCATCGGGTGAAGAAGCTGGAAAAAAGCTCATTGCAAAAACCTTCGGCTGAAGAATCTCCGGTCCTTTCTTCCGAGCAAGTCCTCCTCCTCGAGCCTTTATGGACCAAACCATTTTTAGCGTACCTGTCAAAACAAGAGCTGCCGGAAGACTACGTGGAAGCTAAGCGAGTCGTTAGACGATCAAAGGCCTTTACAGTAATAAATGGTGAGCTTTACAAGCGCAGCATCTCAGGGATCTTCCAGAGGTGCATCTCCATTGACGTTGGAAAAGCACTGTTGCGCGAAATACATGAAGGGACCTGCGGGCATCATGCAGGAAGCAGAGCCCTTGTGGCGAAAGCCTTTAGGGCAGGATTTTACTGGCCAACGGCAGCATCGGATGCCAGGGATCTAGTCATGAAGTGCGATGCGTGCCAACGTTTCTCGTCGAAACCACACGCTCCTGCAACGGATTTAATGACGATACCTTTGGCATGGCCGTTCGCTCAGTGGGGACTTGATCAAGTTGGACCACTTGCCAAGATCATCACCGGAGGACACACGTACTTGCGGTTGCGGTCGACAAATTCACTAAGTGGATCGAGGCGATACCAGTCGCGAAATCAAAAGGCTGAAACGGCGGTTCAATTCTTCAAAGGAATAACATGTCGATTTGGTATGCCCCATAGCATCGTCACAGACAACGGTTCCAATTTCGATTCCGAGGAATTCAGGAAATTTTGTGACGATGGAGGAATCGAACTGAAGTTCGCATCAGTCTCTCACCCACAGACCAATGGCCAGGTTGAAAGGATCAATGGTTTAATAGGGGATGGTTTAAAGAAACGCCTTAAAGGTGCAGCCGGAGCCTGGGTTGAAGAATTACCATCTGTGCTATGGAGTTTGCGTACCACCCCCAACAGGTCAACTCAATACACTCCGTTCTTCCTGGTGTACGGAGCCGAAGCGATCCTGCCGGCCGACGTTCGATTTGAAGCACCTCGAGTAACAGCGTACACGAGTCCTCCTCCAATATCGCGTTACAAGATGCTTGTCGATCTCCTTGACGAAGCACGAGATATTGCCTTGGCAAGAACAACGGTCTACCAGCAAGCACTGAGAAATTATCACAACCGACGAATACGCAGTCGAAGTTTCGGTGTTGGAGATATGGTACTTCGGTTGAAACAAAAAAGACCCTTGAAGCTAGAATCCCCATGGGAAGGACCATACATCGTCACTGAAGTGATACCAGGAGGAGCTTATCGGCTCAAGAATCCAGAATCAGGAAAAGACGTCGAGAATCCATGGAACATCGCGCAATTGCGACGGTTTTATACATAGGATACGATTGTTCTTTTTTTTTCAACGGCCCATAAGGTTGTTTTGCATTATGAATAAAGATCTAATCAGATTTCTATTACCCTTTTTTCTTGCTTCAGGCTTTGGCACCCGAACGAAACGTTCGGAACCGCTTCCATCGGCTCTTACTCCCATCGGGAGCGTTGGCCTAAACTCCCATCGGGAGCATTGGCCTAACTCCCATCGGGAGCATTGGCCCAGAAAAAACGTGTTTACACGATGACATTAATTAAATACTCTCAGCGAGAGCTAAGATTAATGGCATACAAAAACAACCAATCCAAGCCTCGAAAATACGCGAGTGCTGCGGTCGATGGTTACATTAAAATAAGGCTCAAACAGGTGCACCGTGTGACGAAGCCGAACTTTTGCATAAATTACATATCGACTTCGCAATAACATTGCACAAAATATACGAAGTCGTCGAGTAGGCAGGTTGAACTGATCACTCAGCCGCACTCGACAATAAATTATCAAACAAATAAACATAAGCGTGCAGCGTACGCAGCAAACAGTCTTATGCGAAATACAAGGCTATTACGTTCATAATCGGGATCCTCGGTCCCGGTGGGCCTTCGAGTTCCTTTTCCAGACATGACTCCATCCGAGAAACAATGGTGTGAGCAGGACCTCTGGCAGCATCATAGTACTGGCCTAAATCCCTTTCAGTGTTTGCCACGGCTCTTAAGTCTAAAGATGGATGGCATGCCAATATTGAAGCAAAAGCAAGCTCAGCACCAGCTAGAAGCTCTTTCCGCACTAGCAGCCGAATCCTTTCTGGAGATTTGAATCGGGTGAACAAGCCAGACAAAGTATCGGGTGCCTGATCCAGAGGAAACAAGGTGTGCCAAACCATCGTAAGAAGGGCATAGTATTTGTCAAAGTAATAGTGTGCCTTCATCACCCGGTACTTGAACTTCGCCATGATGACGGCCTTCGGACGATGCAGCCATAAACCATGTGTTGGGTGTGCAACGTCGGTCATCGCCTCAACCTCGTCATGAATTTTCTGTCCTCTTCAGCTGCATCCGAAGCCACGACTGAAAAAGGAACGAATGTGAGAACATTCAAGCTATACCTAGAATCAGAAGGCAGGCTAACACTCACAGTTCAAACTTTCGGTAGCAACATGAAGACCATCAAGAGCGTATTGTTCAATGGCAGTCGCTATTTCTCCCTTCTTCTTCACCAAGGCAGCCATCGCACGAAGGGAAGTAATATCTTTATTTAAACTAGACACCTGGTCACGTAAGTCGACGAACAAGGCCTGATTCATCATTACCCGAAGAGGTTCGGAAAGAGCTCGGCACGGGAGGAAGATGAGGGAATCTGCAACACGTCCTCACTTCAGACCAAGCATTAATATAAAAAAGAAACTCCCATCGGGAGCATTGAGTGCACATCATACAGGCAAAAGAATGTTTGGCAACAAAGCCGAATTTAAGAAGAACTACGAAAGTATCATGTACAACAACAGTTCAAGGATTAGCCGACGTTGAACCGAGGGCTGACTCGGGAGCGAGGCTCGGCTTGTGCTTCAGCCACCAACTTCGGAAGCCGGTTAGCGCAAGTTATTGCCGATCTCTTGAAAGGCTCAAGGTCGACTAGATGATTTTCATCATCAACGAGGCAGCGCTTTAGAGAACTCTTCCAATTCCGACCCCATCCCGTGGCCCATAAGCAAGCTGGAAAGTAAGAACTGCACCAATCGAGCGGCTGCGACGTTTCGATACCTCTATAGGTTCGGAGGGATCAACAAGGAAGGCTTCAGCCATTTCATCAAGAGTCTTGTCCAACTTCGCCTTAGGGAAGATCATCGAGTATAACTTCGACGAGTGCTCCCTTGGACTTACTGCAATAATGCGAGGATCCGGACATTTGACTCAGCGGCAAGTGACAAGGCGTCGGCCGTAGAATCTTCCCGAAGCTGGTGGCGTCGGTGACGGTTAAATTGGCGGCCTGCGAAAAGAGAGTATTAATAATCAATGGAGAAAGCATCAAGAAAGGGACGGAGCACCGTAAGGATTTTTACCCAATAAATCCTTGATGGATTCACGGAGGACACCCTCCTTCTCATCAATCGCAGCCGTCGCTGCACGCCTGACATCTTGGTCATCCTTCATTTGACGCTTCAGCCGATTCACTTCTTCCTTCAACAAGGCATTCTCACTTTTGGCATCGGCAGCAAGTCGGTTGGCTTCAACCACCTGATCAGCCGAAGATTTGACGGCCTTCCGAAGTTGGGAGTTTTCGGCTTCAAGGCGAGTAAATTGTTCCGCAAAGTCCGCCACAGCATCGACTGTAGCATAAATTGGCTGCAGCCAGGAAAAAGTCTAGAGGAGTTAGGTGATGGAAATTCAGCAAAGCTTGACAGATTAAAATACTTACGTGATCACGGCCAGCCGGCGGGGTGGGAGCATCATCGGAAGGAATAACTCTCGACACTGGGACCTTCTCTACACCCGTTCGGGATGGAGGTGTCGACTTGGCAGGAGAAGGGTTCGATTCCTTAGCCGATGCTACTCTTTCAGAGGCTAGTTTAGCCCTCTTTGCAAGAGGAACATCGTCATCGTCATCGACAGAGCTGTTCAAGTATGGCGATCAGTTAGTATACAAGGTGACAAGAAATAAAAGCAACAAAGAGTATAAATGCTCACAGGTCCAGATCATCTTCGTCCACGAAGAAACTTGTTGAACCCTTCTTAGCAGGAGGAGGCGAAGCAGCTTCGTCGGCATCATTATCTCCTTCCGAAGAATTTGATTCAGCCGAAGCGATAAGATCATCATGTACCTGCTTGCGACGTTTGCTCCTGAAGAAGGCGTCATCTTCAGCAGTTTCCTCCTCTCGGACATCGCTGTCCTCAAGGGCATGCTGAGCATCCTCGGTTCCCTCAGAATCGTCATCATCGTCTTCTAATACCACTCCACTCTCGGGTGAGGGAGGATAACATTGGGCGACAGCGGGGACCTGCAGAAGGATAGAAAACATGAAAGGCATAAAAAAAAGAAGGGGGTAATGACAGTAAATAAAGAACGACAAGGTTACCTCGGACGGAAGATGCTTGAAATCATAAGGAGGGCGCGCCGATGTAAGGACAATGGTGTCCTTGGTGCTGAGGCATGTCAGGCGACGAACTTCGTTCTGGAGCTCATTTGCCGATAGGTCGGCAGAGTTGACCCTTGACTTGTCGTTTTTGCCAGTGAAAAGCCACAGCTGGTGAGGGCGAGACATCAGCGGCTGCACTCGACGTTGTAGGAAAACTGAAACTACTTCAGTACCACACATCGTCATGCCTCCTGAATTCTTCAAAGTGACAATTTGCTTGAAAAGCTCGTCGGCTATCACCTTTTCTTCGGGAGAAAGGGCGTTGTTCCAAGACTTCTTCTTGTGAGCCACCAAGACATCGTCAAAAGGAGGGAGATTTGAACGCCGCCCAGAAACGACAGGGTCCCGAAAGTAGAACCATTTGTTGCGCCAGCCCTGGACGGATTCCTTCATCGGATAGTCGAAGTAATCGACCTCCTTCCTGACAACAAAGCCGACGCCACCAACAACGGGGGGGCCATTGCTATCATTGTGACGCTTCACATAGAAAATCTTCCTCCAAAGGCCCTAGTGAGGCTCAATGCCAAGGAAAGCTTCACAAACGGTGACAAAAATGGAAAGGTGGAGGATGGAATTTGGGGTCAGCTGCCAGAGCTGAATCCCATAGAAGAAAAGAAGGGAGCGAAGGAACTCGTGCGCCGGAAGAGAGAGGCCACGGAACGAAAAGCGACGAACATGACGGTGAAGCCCTTTGGGGGACTCGGGCGAGAAACCTGACCTGGGAGACGAACGTCATCCTCAGATGCGGAGATGAAGCCGAGGGCGCGAAGTTTGTTGATGTCACGGTTGGTAATGGCAGAAGCGCTC
Source organism: Lolium rigidum (assembly GCF_022539505.1). Classification (NCBI taxonomy): domain Eukaryota; kingdom Viridiplantae; phylum Streptophyta; class Magnoliopsida; order Poales; family Poaceae; genus Lolium; species Lolium rigidum. The sequence goes on from NC_061514.1 coordinate 147,501,662, forward strand.
CAGTCGCGGCTAACTTTGGCCGCCTCCGATGTGCTGCCACTCTTCTTTTTGTCCATGGTGAACGAAGCTTTTGATGAGAAGGCGGAAGAGCAGGAGGCTTGAAGGAGAAGATGAGCAGTGAACGGGGTAAAAGGTAAAAAGAAAGGAGGCTCCCTTTTTATCTCGAAAGAATTTGGGCACAGACATGGCCATAACTCCACAAAGCATCGTGGGGAGAGGAGCAGATCTGACTGTACACGTGGCAAGAGTGGAACCGACGGCCCATTATTCCCACGACGCGCGAAAAATGAGGAGACGCCTCGATCGCCGCGCGTGCACTAGTTAAGACCTAAAAGCGCCCGCGAGAACTAGGGTGGGCCCGTCGGGCCAAGTCCCATCAATTGGCCCACAGCAGTTACACGTCAAGTCAAATCCCGTCAATTGGCCCACAACTATGACGTCATAATTTGGAAGCATTCGAAGGAAACATAAAAAGTCATCGGATGAAGGATTTGAGTCTACGCCCGGATTGCGAGCATCCGAACCTTGAAGCATTCGAAGGAAAAATGAAAAGTTGTCGGATGAAGGACTTGAGTCTACGCCCGGCTGCAAACATCCGCACCTAGACTCGGGGGCTACTCCCATCGGGAGCGCTGACGCGCACCCGATAAAATGAAGACTCGACAGAATGAACAGTCGAAGGAAGAAGGTTTGAGTCTGCACTCGGTTACAAGCGCTTGCACCCAGACTCGGGGGCTACTCCCATCGGGAGCGCGGCGTGCACCCGATAGAAGTTTTTTGCACTCCAGGATCATGCCCGGGGACTTGATTCTGTGTAGGGTAACGTTGTTTTGCCATCGGCAGTTAACCAAACAACAGTTGGGCACATTACTCATTATCCTTTGCATAAACAAAAATATATTGGATGACCTATGAAGACCTGTGGAAAACATCGGCAGAGGAGAATATTCGAGTGGTACAACTTGAGTCTACGCACGGATTGCGAGCATCCGTACCTAGACTCGGGGGCTACTCCCATCGGGAGCGCTAACGCGCACCCGATAAAATGAAGACAGAGCAGATTCAAGATGAACAAGGACAATGAAGGAGAAGAACATCAGGAGAAGACATGCTTTAGTCTCTACCCGAACTATCTTCGGCTAGACACTCGGGGGCTACTGACGTGGGCACTACCCTTCGGGTAACCCACATTACCCTATCCTGTATTGACTAATTGGAGGTCCATGAAGACACCTGAAGGCGAGATGGGCCACCAGGGCGGCGCACCAGAAGGTTCCTTGACGGGCAAGACAAGGAAGCGATCGAACAAGGAAAGATCGGATCTAAAACTACTGTAAACCTAGTCGTACTCGGTGAGACCTCTTGAGACCTAGCCTCCTATATAAAGGCCAGGAAGGGGCTGCCGAGGGACACGATCAATCTTAGCCATCTTAACCAGAGAAAGCTTAGAGCTAGGGCATCTTAGCAACAACCATCTCGACGAGATCTCAGCCGAACTATTCGGCACCCCATTGTAACCCATTATCATCAAAATCAAGAACAGACAGGCAGGACGTAAGGGTTTTTACCTCATCGAGGGCCCCGAACCTGGGTAAATCGCTCTCCCCGCTTGTCTGTGAACCGATGTCTCGTGTCAGCTTACAGGATTCCGTCAACCCTAAGCCCCTATCGGAGGGCATTGGCGAGGAGTACCCTCGACAAGCGGGTTCTGTGAAAAGAGCCGATGAGGTCGGCTTCGAGGACTGCCTTGATCTCGTCATGCTTCTTCTTGAGCTCGTCAGTCAGATCCTCGTACTTGACCGGAGTGCCTTCCGCCATCTCAGATGTAGATGGCGATGCGGTTGATGTCGAAGAGTGTCCCACCGGGCGTGCCAGAATGTGTTGCGGTCAGAAACCCACCGGCGGGCAGCGACGGGCAACACCGTAGAGCCGGGAATCTCCCAGGACTGCGGCTGGCCCTGGTCCCTCCGAGCGACGGCCCGCAAAGCCTTCCGCACACACGTCCGATGCTGATGCAAGAGCGTGCCACCCGACCTATACCCGGTCGGGAAGGTGTTGGATGATGCCTCGCTTAGTTTCCTGCATGGCATACACGTAAACGTTAAATACGAGCCTCGATCGGCTCTCGAGGTTGTCCTGTGAATCGGCTCAAAGAGCCGATCCACCCATGATACGTACGAGGTGTACGATCAGATGGTGGTCCTGCTTGATCAAGATAAAGCTGAAGCGACCTACTACAATTTGGGGTTTTCACCGCACAATCGGAACATCCTACTCGTGATTGGGCCTCGCGACCGCGCACGGTGATCGTAAGCCGATCCTAGACAGTGCCTAAAAACCAACACGAGGTTGATCCTCGGAACGTCCTGTCTAGGGCTAGCAAACGACACCCTACACGCCGCTGGATCTTCCAACCCTTTGTAAGGCCTAACAATGCAGATATTAAACTAATCCTTGAAGAACAAGGAGCAATCATAACGGATCGGATCTACTAAACGATGATCAAGCGGGGTGCCGCCCTTACACCCGTGACAGGCGTAAGGGCGGCTAGATGCCTAAGGGTCGCACGACGATAGGATATGATACGAAGAACAATGCTAACCCTAAAACATCTATGATAACTACGCTGCTCGCCATCAAAAAGGCTTCAGTACGAGCAGCGCATGGATGACGAATAAACGTGTGCTGCTTAGATCGCAAGATGCGATCTAGGCAGCATTGTGCTTACCCGGAAGAAACCCTCGAGACGGGGGAGTTGGCGATGCGCCGAGATAGGTTTGTGGTGAACGTTGGTTGTTGTTTATTTCATAAACCCTAGATACATATTTATAGTCCGGGGGACTTTCTAATTCAGGCGTGCACCTAACCGTGCACGGGTAAAACTCTAAGTTCTAAACGACACGTATCCTACTATGTTACAGATACACGGGCAAACTAGCCCAAATTTGGTATAGAAGGCCGATTCATGTATTTCTTCTATGTATATTCTTCAAGCTTATCTCCAATCACGGCCCACCTCTGATCCGGTCAAATTCTGGTGATAACAAGCGCCACCCTGCCCGACCGCTCCTCCTTCTTCGTGCCGCTGCCGGACGCCTCGAAGCCGTTCTTCTTCTTCCCCATGGTGCTGCGGCGGTGGTGGTGCGAGTGGAGGTGTGGGCGATGGAGGAATGGGGCCGGTGGACTTTTAAGGCCGGCCGCGCGCGGGATACGATGTCATTGAAGGCGGCGCAGAAGCCCAGCCGCCGCCAGTGCGCGCGCAGAAGAGGCAGCCACGCCATTGATGGCGAAGGCTGCGACGCAGACGCGGAAGCGCTGACCACGGAAGCGATGCCCGCGGAAGCGATGGCCGAAGCGATGCCCGCTGCCAGGCAGGCCCGGTAGAGACGCGACCGGACACTTTACGCGTCCGCGCATCGTCCGCCGCGACGGATTCTAGACGGAAATATGCACCGGGTTTCCGTCGCAGCGGACTTCCCGGTCACGATGCCTCGCGCCGCTGGAGATGCCCTAATATAATACACGTAGTACCTTTCTAAAAAAAACATCGTTTGTCCTCTTACCTAATTGTCGGATCATCACTGACCGTCAAGTCATTAATCAAATTAAAACCGATGATGCTTGCCAATCGTGAAGTAGAGGTTCAAAAAGATATCAACCGGTCGGATGATATTGAACTACAAGCTCAGCGTGTCTCATGTTTCTCCAGTCAATTCATCACTCGATCAAAGATCATTCATCGGTTCTGTAACTAGCGCAGTGGTTCATCGAGCTATTTTTGTTGTTTTAGCAGTGTGCATTGTTCATGAGCATATATAACTTTTGGAATTTGATAGTAATAATTATTGACAAATAAATTCCTCTCATTGCTTCATAGTCGAATTGCTTGCGGAACATTGGTGGTCATGAGGTCATTTCTTACCTTTAGTGGTCCCGTTCAATTAATTAATGTATGCTATATATATTAACTAAATAATACACTTTAAAGTTATAGAATTAAATGAATTAAATGAAAGTTGCCTTCAACCTTAGAAAAAAATCACATGAGAATTTTAGATATAAACCTTGGTGGAGCATTGGGATCGCCTCAATCTTTCACACTCACGTGAGTGAGCCAAAAGTGAATCCTAATGGAGCTGGTTCGAACCGAACATGCATCAGCCAATCAAAAGCTGCCACCTCTCGCCATATCTATACCTCTCTGCTTGTATTTGTCTCGTATTTATCTATTATATACTAAAAGCAAAATAAGGATGTTTAAAGGAGACACCACGTTAATCCACATGTATTAAAATTATTAGATCCGTTGATCTTAATTATAATGGTTAAGATTTAAAGCTAGAAAAGTTACGTAAATTGTAGCCATGTACAACCTGTCACGTACACTGGCTAATTAAAAGGGTGAGGGGTCACGCGAAAAGGAAAAAACGTGAGCGGTCCCAGCAATCGGAAAAAAAAGGGACAAAGAGATATGTTACAAAGATCACGTCTGTGCTGATATCGTGTACCTGCCTTTCCGGCCGGAAGATCACGTGTATGTTGTGGTCTCCCGTAACGAATCAGTCAGGCCACCAAAAATAAATAGCTGTGATATGAGGTACGTTCTCAACACGTCTAGGAGAAAAAAAAATCCAACTAATTTATTTCCTTACAACATGTCTCGCTTAATATAGGAAAAAAAAAGAAATTTCCAGATGATGTAGATGGTACGTGTGTTCTCTTTTCGAAAAAGAAACTAGGCATTCTTCCTCAAAAAAAAGTAGCCATCGTAGCTAGCCTAGCTAGATCATGGTTACTCGGCAGATGTGATAATATAAACCGATCAGCTACTGATCCGTATAGTATATATGTAATGTATGCAAGTTTTTTTGTCGGCTGGTATTTTTGAATTTCCGTCTGAAACCGGTTTTATTGGTACCACCGATATTTTTTCCTACCGGATTACATTTGATGGTATTGATATAATTTGCTCAAATTTAAATGATTTTGAGAAATTTTGAAAGAATATATGAATTCGTTTTGAATATCTCGGGTGGAATAGCAGCAGGTATTTCCGATATTGCGAAGAACATGAAATAACGGTGCCTAGCGGTATTTTTACACAACAGAAGAAAAGAAAATCTTGGTTGCGTAGATTTCGCAGAAGAAAAGTTATCGCGAATTTAAAATATAGTATTCAGAAGACAAGGTACGATCTATGTCGATCTATATGTACATCTGCCCGACATGATCTCATATCAATTTTTTTCACAGCGGTCAAATATGACCCGAGTTAATATAATTTTATCAAGTATATAAATATATTTTTGAAATTTTGAAAGAATATATGCATTCATTTTGAATATTTTTGGAAAAATACCGGCCAATATTTCTGGTGCCTACCGATAATTTTACCAAAATGAGAAAAAAAAACATTGACAATAGTAGAATTTTTTCCGCCTGAGCAAAGCTACCGCGATTTCCAAATATATTATTCACTACACTGGGTACGATTCATACCAATTTAACGTACATCTATCAGATTGGATCTCACATAAAATGGATGCAATTTAGGTGGAATATATACTACTACCGTCTCTCCCTTCAAAAAAAGAACTCACGGTGCTAGGTTATCGACAAGTATCTTTCTAGGCATACCAATATAAGCAAAAAAAATAAACTCCGTACACAAAGCTAGGTAGATCATGGTGGAAATGCAAACATATGTTATAAATATAAAGTTAAAATTGGTCAAGCGGCGTATCATAGGTTGAGTATATTGATCGGTAAATATGCATGTTTGAGCAAACCGGTCAAGACAAGTGGGTTTCTAATTTCGGTTATAACACATATAAAGAGTTGCACATGTTTATAAAAATAAATTCTTCTCTATGATGCAAACCTTACTTGGGGATAGGAAAATTGTGACAGATACACGTCGAAATGAGAATAAACAATTACACTCTATTAGGGAAATTATCAATAGATTACAACACAAACTACAATCCTGATTTTTTTTTATCTATCTATCTATTTTCGTGGACTATGTAACTACATTGTTCCCCTTAATGGAAAGTGTCACTTTCAGAAAATTAAACAGGACGCCCTCGCATTTGCGAGGGCCACACTGCTAGTTGCATAAATGATGTATTTCTACCTATAAAATATGTATTATTATTAAATTTAAAATATTCTTTGTTGACAAAAAATTTACCAATATTTCCTGACATTTTATTTTTATTTAACCTAGTGATTTATTTTTTGTCTATATTTCATTGTTTCGAAGAGAATGCGAGATAATTTTGGAACATCCCAAAAATTTCATATGTGAGAAACTTTTGATGCAATATATATATATCTGGTGTCTGATGACCACAAGTATAGGGGATCGCAACAGTCTTCGGGGGAATTAAAACCCAATTTATTGATTCGACACAAGGGGAGCCAAAGAATATTTGTAAGCCTTAACAGCGGAGTTGTCAATTCAGCTGCACCTGAAAACAGACTTGCTCGCAATAGTTTATCAGTAGCAACAGTTTTATAGCAGTAACAATAGTGAAATATAAGCATCAGTATAATAAAGATAGCAGTAGTGATTATAGTAAACAGCAGGATTAAAATAATGTAGGCATAGGGATGGATGAACGGGCGCTGCATGGATAAGATAACTCATGTAATAATCAAGACTAGGCATTTGCAGTAATAATAAAACAATATCCAAGTACTAAATAACCATAGGCATGTGTTCCGTATATAGTCGTACGTGCTCATAATGAGAAACTTGCACAACATCTTTTGTCCTACCAGCCGGTGGCAGCCGGGCCTCTAGGGAAACTACTGGTAATTAAGGTACTCCTTTTAATAGAGTACCGGAGCAAAACATTAACACTCCGTGAACACATGTGATCCTCATATCACAGCCTTCCCCTCCGGTTGTCCCAATTTCTGTCACTTTGGGGCCTCGGGTTCCGGACAACAATATGTGTATACAACTTGCAGGTAAGATCATAAAATAATGAATATCATCATGAATCAATAACATGTTCAGATCTGAAATCATGGCACTCGGGCCCTAAGTGACAAGCATTAAACATAACAAGTCGCAACAATATCATAAAAATACCAACAACAGATACTAGGCACCATGCCCTAACAATCTTATGGCTATTACATGAACAATCTCATCCAATCCCTACCATCCCCTTCAGCCTACAACGGGAATTTACTCACACATGGATGGGGGAAGCATGGATGGTCGATGGAGATGCGTCGGTGGCGATGATGGCGATGATCTCCTCAAATTCCCCGTCCCGGCAGGGTGCCAGAACGGAGTTTCTGACCCCGAAATAGGGTTTTCGATGGCGGCGGAGTTCTGGATGTCTTCTGGCAAATTGGTCGAACCCCCGTGCGTTTTTAGGTCAAGGGCTTTAAGTAGTCTAGAGGGGAGCGCCGGGGGCTGGCCGAGGTGGCGTCCCCATGTGGCGGCGCGGACATGGGCCCACCGCGCCGCCACGTGGTGTGCGCGCCTCGTGGCCCCCCTCCGTCACGCCGTGGGTCTTCTGTAAAAATAGGCCCATTGCCATTATTTCCGGGGATTTTCCTGAAAGTTGATTTTCTGCACAAAAATAAGACACCAGGGCAATTCTGCTGAAAACAGCGTTAGTCCGTGTTAGTTGTATCCAAAACACACAAATTATAGGCAAAACAATAGCAAAAGTGTTCGGGAAAGTAGATACGTTTTGGACGTATCAACTCCCCCCAAGCTTAGCTTATTGCTTGTCCTCAAGCAATTCGATTAACAACCGAGTGCGATAAAAGAACTTTCACGAACACATTTGCTCATATGATGTAAATATTCTCATTATATGGACGATTACTTAGGCAATTCATAATAAGATAAATGCAAATAAAGTCATCTAATAGTTATGTCAATCATGAAAAAGATACCAACAAACTAATAATAAGCATCATGAAACATATCTATCAGCAGGATTGCAATGCTCATAAAAAGATATGATAGAGTGGTATCTCGCTTGCCCGCATTTGTACAGCAAAACATAAATGCCCAGGCACCTCTGTAGTTCATGGGAAGACTAGAAGTAAAGATTATCAAAGATAAAAGCATCAAAATTATACCACGGTTAACCATATTCTGGGACAAACATATTACACTAAGAATGACAATTATGCTCTCAAGAAGGTGCTCAAAGAAAGGATGGTGACTCAACATAAAAGTAAAAGATTGACCCTTCGCAGAGGGAAGCAGGGATTAACATGTGCTAGAGCTTTTCATTTTTAAAACAGAAGTAACATTGTTTTGAGAGGTGTTTGTTGTTGTCAACGAATGGTAGTGGGCACTCTAACTACCTTGTCAACCAGACTTTCAAGAGCGGCTCCCATGAAAGATGTTATCTCTACCAGCAAGGTAGATCATCCCTCTTCTATTTTGTTTACACATGTATTTTAGTTTCATTATGGATGACACTCCTCCCAACCTTCGCTTACACAAGCCATGGCTAACCGAATCCTCGGGTGCCTTCCAACATTCACATACCATGGAGGAGTGTCTATTTGCAAATTAAGTTGCTTACTGATAAATCAGGGCAAAACATGTGAAGAGAATTATTTATGAAAGTTGTAATTAATTGGGGCTGGGCACCCCGTTGCCAGCTCTTTTTGCAAAATTATTGGATAAGCGGATGTATATGCCACTAGTCCATTGGTGAAAGTCCGATCGACAAGATTGAAAGATAAAACACCACATACTTCCCCATGAGCTATAAAACATTGACACAAATTGAGAAGTACTTTGAAGGTTTTAAAGGTAGCACATGAAAATTTACTTGGAATGGTTTGAAATGCCATGCATAGGTATTTATGGTGGACACTTTGGAATAACTTGGTTTTCAGGGATTTGGAAGCACGAGCAGCATTCCCGCTCAGTACAAGTGAAGGCTAGCAATAGACTAGGAAGCGACAATCAAGAGAGCAATAACTGTCATAATCATGCTTGCGACAAAATAAAAATAACGGAGGCATAAAAGTGATACAAGAACTCTGAAGCAAAGTAAATCATCGAGGCTTAATTGACTTTTTGTTTTTCAGTCATATGCATGCGTGAGCTTGTTCCAAGTCAATTCAAATGAATTATTCAGAGGAGGATACCACAATGTCATACCTATCTATGAATAAAACAATGCAAGCAAATATTTATGACATGCTACTCATTATTAATAAATTGGAGCTAAACATGAGAAATCATGAACTACTAGACTTTCATTAAATGACATATACCTCACATGAACCAACCAAGCATGCTCACATGGATGAGTATATGTACAAAAATGAAAACAAATAGAGTTCATACCAGCCTGTCACCACAGTCGAGTTATCGTAGATCGTCATTATTGCCTTTCACTTGTGTGGCTTGAATAATATGAAATGAAAACCAAGCTCCAACCACCGGAGACCGCTGAACTCCATAATAAACTATACAAAACCGAAGAAGAACAACAAATATTTTTGGTGTTTTCGAATTGGAAACAAGAACAAAAGAAAACAGGCAAACAAAGCAAAATCTTTTTGGATATTTGAATAGCAACCCGAATTAAAAACTAAGAAAAATAATACTAAATACTAAATAAATAAATAGAGAGAAACAACAGAAATATTTTTGGTCTTTTCGCGTTTTGGAAAACAGAAATAAACAACAAGCAACAAAAGGAAAGAAAGAAAATCGAAACATGGATATACAAAGTACCGACAAGATATGATATGTAAATGAGTGAGATGTCGATGTACCTCCCCCCAAGCTTAGGCTTTTGGCCTAAGTGGAGATCAACCCCAGCGAGGGTCGGGGTTCCACGCCGGTGGATCATACATGGCGTGGTCGTAATAAGATCCCTGTGCAAAAGAAGAGGATGAAGGTTCCACATGCCCAGAATACTTATGTGAAGAACTTGCTGTGTCGGATGACAAGTCGAGGGGATCCTCGGCCTCCTCCATGCCGTCCCCTGCGTGATGGCCGCACTTCTCTATATATGCATCAAGTTCATCTTCTGTGACCGACCAACTTTTCTTGGAATCAAGGTTAAACAAAGCAGGTGCAGGCAATCCAACTAGCCTTTCAGATTTAATTACTCTCCACTTTTTCTTAAAAAAGGTTATCTCATAGGATATGTTATTAAAGTTAGACCAATTAGAAACAAAGTCATGTTTTATCATGGAAACAATATCAAGTTTCTCTACAGAGAGTTGAACATCAAGAGAGTGAGGTTCTACACCATGCATAGCTAGCAAACGAGAGGCAATGAGACCTCCACAAATTCCTCCTTTATCACGGTTAGTAGCAAGCCTAAAAGCTATCAAGGCACCCAAATTATAAGTTCTATCACGTTGCAATGCAGCAGCTAAGAAAACCAAGTCATGAATGGATAACTTATTTGCATTCTTTCTAGCAAGAACGCACATGGTGATAAAGTAGGCAAAATAGCGAATAGATGGGAGTTGAATACTACGAATTTTACCACTCTCATCTGAGAAGCTTCTCCCTTGACAGATCATCTCGTATAGATTCAAGAGTTGCGGTGGCAGCCCCCTAATCCTCTCACGTGATCCCCACTGTGGCACTTTAATAGCTGCACAAAAATCATCAAAGGGCAAGTTGATAGTTTTATTGTAGATTTTATATTGAACCATGGGGTTAGGTTGGGACCAATGGTATTCAAAATCCTGCACCATCGACATGGTTAGTTTTGCATATTGGTAAGGTTCACCAACAACAAAATCTTCTAACCCTGCATTAGAAATTAGATTTTGAACATCCTGAAAAATTCCTACACTCTTCATGAAATCGGTGCATGGGTGGTAGGAGGGGAATACCCCCTCTTCACGGTGGACTCTCATAACTTCATACACCTCCAATTCATGTTGGTTGAGTTGGTGTCTATTCCACTCCATTTTCTGAAATTTTTCAACAATCATTATAAAAGTGGATTTTGAGACATATAAATGAGGGAGACTACTATAGGAACTTGATAGAGTACTAAACATGCATCAAAACTAATTTTTACAACTTAGAACAAGCATGCAAACTCACTTAACATGTCACCTAGAGCAGTAAATACTCAAGATATACTCAACTAAACAAAATTATATTTGGATAATCGGAGGAGTCACATACCGGAGAACAAATGCTCCAAATCTCAGCAGCAAAGATGGTCTGAGCAAGGAGATCGAAAATCTCGAGCAAGAACAGCAAGAAACTCGGGTTTGAACAATGGTGTTGTGTTTTCCCGTGGAAGAGAGTGGAGTGGTAGGTGGATGAGTGAGTGGGGGGGCAGGTGGGGTCCACACCACAGGGCAGCGCGCCCCCCATGCTGGCCGCGCCAGCACATGTGGTGCAGCCCTGGGGTGCCCCACTGGTCAGCCCCAGGCACTCCCAGGTTGCAATTTAAAAATAGGACCAGTGGTATAATTTTTGTAAATTTTTGAAAACTTCAAAAAATGCATATTTCTGGGTGTTAAAATAACTGTTTCAGGGCAGAAAAAGATTTTCAAAATTTTATACAACTAAAGCATCTTGCAAAACAAGTAGTATTACAGAAAGTAAAACAAGGAGAAAATTCCTTATATGACACTCCCTTAAAAAGAGGTTCCTTATTTGACACTGCTCAAAATTTGCTCCTATATGACACTTTGTGTAATTATTTTGCCTTATATGACACTGCCGTTGGTTCCGTCAAGTTTTCCCGTCATATTTTTTGCGGATGGACCAAGGTACCCTCTCCGACTCTGCCTGTGTATTGAAGGAAAAAATTATCAGTCTGACTCGCCTGGTACTCCCCTTTTCCTCGCCCGGCTCCCGTACCCCGATTGGAAGTTTGGAACCCTTACCGGCGCGGCGGCCGTGGCCCGGCTCGTAGTGGCCACGGAGGCGTGAGCTCGGGGGCCATGGGCCATGGCGCGGTAGCGGGTCGCGAACCGGGCCCCGCAGCGGAGGACAGCCATGGCGCGGCCGCGGCGGGCGCACCACCTTCGGCAGCGGACTGCGAGTGAAGCGGCCTTCTGGACGGTGAGTCGGTGACCTAGGCAGGGCGGAGGGCGTCGAAGGAAGGGCAGTGGAGGGCGGCCAGGGAAGGGCGGAGGACGGCCAAGGCAGGTCGGCGGAGGGAGGCCAAGGCACGACACTGCAGAGAGCGGCCAAGTCAGGACTGCAATGTTGGGCATGGATGCAGGTTCAACATGGCAAGAAGGGTGAGTGTCTTCCACGAATTTCTCTCTGATTTCACAGATGTTTGCTGAAAAATAGATGTAGGAGCCATGCAATGAGCACATGAAGCAAAATATGGGTCAGCTTGTGATTGTCGTATGGTTTCTTTTTATGTAATTGTTACTTTCAGAGGAATTTTGTGTTGTTCGGTTCATGTTGATTTGATCTCATTTGTGAACCCGTATGTGAACTACTACTGATGTGTTTCACATGGATATATGAATTGTGTGAGATATATACGCATTGTATGAGACGTGGCATCAAAAAACAGGAAAGGTTTTGCCCAATATTTCAATTTTCTAGAATTAATTCTGGGAAAGTGAAGTGTGTCGTCAGTGACCAAATTATCACTAGGGGTAAAATGGTCTTTTCATGTCCCTCCTTAACACCGTTGGTCAACAAAATGCACTGGAGTGTCATATTGGGAACAAAATTTACACATAGTGTCATATAGGGAAGAAATTTTTATCTAGTGCCAAATAAGGAATCTCAGTTTAAGGGAGTGCCATATAAGGAATTTTCTCTAAAACAAGTGTGGAGAAAGAAAGAAATGTTGTTTAGCTCTTCCATGCATTTAAAATGTACTTGTTAACAAGGTTGATCAAGTCTTGCCACCAAATAAATTTTACATGACATAAGAAGAAATAAACCTCAAATCAATCATGTTACCTTATATTGTATTGATATGGATCCAATCATAATATTTTGATATCCTTCTTTAGGCTCATATATAGGAAAATCAATAACTCCCACTTTGATAGTTCTCAAATTAGAAATTGTATTAACTCCATATACTTTATCAATCTTCTTGGGAAAATAAACTGTATGCTCCTTGTCATCAACATTGAAAGTAACTTTTCCTCTATTGCAATCAATAACGACCCCTGCGAGTGTTAAGAAAAGGTCTTCCAAGAATAATAGACATATTATCATCTTCAGGCATTTCCAACACAACAAAATCAGTTAATATTAAGCAATTATTAGCAACTTGAACAGGAACATCCTCACATATACCAAAAGGAACAGCGGTAGATTTATCGGCCATTTGCAAAGATATATCAGTTGGTATCAACTTATCTAAATAAAGTCTCTTGTAAAGAGAAAAAGGCATAACACTAACTCCTCGCTCCCAAATCTCATAGAGCAGTTCTAACATAATTATTCTTGATGGAACAAGGGATAGTCGGTATACACGGGTCTCCCCAGCTTCTTTGGAACCTTGCCATTGAAAGAGTAATTAACAAGCATAGTGGAAATCTCCTCATTAGGAATTTTCCTTTTGTTAGAGACTATATCTTTCATATACTTTGAATAAGGAGGCAATTTAATAGCATCAGTCAAAGGGATTTGCAAGAACAAAGGTTTCATCCAATCACAAAATTTATTATAGTGTCCTTCCTCCTTTGATTTTAGTTTCTTAACAAGAAAAGGCATTTGCTTTTGAACCCAAGGTTCTCTTTCATTACCATGTTTCTTAGCAATGAAATCTTCTTTAGTGTACTTTGTATTTTTAGCATGCTTTTCAGGTTCATCTTCAACCTCTTCTTTATCAGAAACATCATTCTTATCATTATCTTTACCATGTTCATTACCACTTTCAGTTTCAGCATCAGAAATAGAAATACTATTAGGATCATTAACAGGTTCAGAAGATTCTACAACAGTTTTATGTTTCTTCTTATTTTTCTTGGAGCACTAGTTTTTTTAGTTCGTTGAGAATCTTGTTCAACTCGTTTGGGATGCCTCTCAGGATATAGAGGATCCTGAGTAGAAACACCACCTCTAGTTGTTACTTCATAAGCATGTTTTTCTTTAGAAGTATTTTTTAACAAGTAATTTTGCACTTTAGTGAGTTGATCAATTTGAGTTTGAACCATATGGAAATGTTTAACAAGCATCTTAACATCATTGGAGGTTCTCTCCACAGTATCATGCATTTACTAATAGCTTGAGAATTTTCCATTAAATGATTCTCTACTCTCATATTAAAGTTATCTTGCTTAACAACATAATTATCAGATTCATCTAAAACATTGATCAGGAGTTTTTGAATAAGGAATGTCTCCTTTATCAAAGCGTTGAAGAGAATGTACCTCAATTGTGGATGAAGGGGGAGTTATCTTACATAAATCTTCTATGGGAGGTAAATTCTTCACATCTTCAGATTTAATACCTTTCTCTTTAAGAGATTTCTTGGCTTCCCTCATATCTTCATCATTTAATTCAATCATACCCCTCTTCTTCTATATTGGTGTTGGGGTTGGTTCAGGTGTAGTCCAATCATCATGATTTTGGCTTATTCTAGCCATTAATTCTTCAGCTTCGTCTCGAGTTCTTTTCCTGAAAACACAACCAGGCACAACTATCCGGGTATGCCCTAGACTCAATGGTTAGTCCACTATAAAATATATCAAGTAAGTCATGCTTCTCCAAATCATGTCCAGGCCGAGCTCTAAGAAGAGAGCAAAACTTTGCCCAAGCTTCAGGCAATTTCTCTCCATCTTCCTAGTCAAAACTATAAATTTTCTGCAAAGCAATATGTTGAGCACTAGCAGGAAAATATTTTCGAAAGAAAACATCAAGCAAACCACTTGGACTATCAATAGAATCAGGAGGCAAACTATTATACCAAGTTTTAGCATCATCCTTTAATGAGAAAGGAAAAAAATTAGCAACAAAATAAGTACGCTTCTTGATATCATCAGAAAACAAGCTACTCAAAGTAGAAAGCTCATTCATGTGCTCTACGAGCACTTTCTTTTTCAGTACCACAAAAAGGTGTTTTCTCAACAATAGATATATGAGATAAATCAAGAGAAAAATCATAATCCTTATCCTTAATGTTTATAGGAGATGTGGCAAATTTAGGATCGGGAGACGGTTTATATCTAACGAGCATGTTGTGCAAGAAGCTTTTTAATGTTACTTGCACCAGTAGAAGCATTACATTTATCAATAAAATCATCATCAAGTTCCACATAATCTTCATCGGGATCATCACTAGAGTGTTCAACGGACTCGGGTGAATTAACGAGTGTAACAGTATTTTCATTAGGAATTTCAGTATTTTCAATTTGTCTAGACCTAGCAATTGTAGCATCTAGAAAAGGACCTAATGAACCATTATCATCAAGCAAAGTAGAAGCATCATCAAAATTATAAAAGGAATTTTTAGATTCAGCGAAGTACCAACACGTGAAGCTTGTGGTGGTGAAACAAGTTGACTTATCACGGATGGTGAATCAAGAGCAGCAGAGGTACTAGAGTTGTACCTTTTCTTGTAGTGGATGGTAATATGGCGACTTTAGCATCGCGAGGTTTACCCATGATGGAGGATTTGCAGCGAACAATATCAATTCAGGTGAACTTGCAAATAAAGCTATGCTCCCCGGCAACGCACAAGTATAGGGGATCGCAACAATCTTCGAGGGAAGTAAAACCCAATTTATTGATTCGACACAATGGGGAGCCAAAGAATATTTGTAAGCCTCAACAGCGGAGTTGTTAATTAAGCTGCACCTGAAAACAGACTTGCTCACAATAGTTTATCAGTAGCAACAGTTTTATAGCAGTAACAATAGTGAAATATAAGCAGCAGTGTAATAAAGACAGCAGTAGTGATTATAGTAAACAGCAGGATTAATATACTGTAGGCACAGGGATGGATGAACGGGTGATGTCTACGCACGCTTCTATTCCTGTAGACAGTGTTGGGCCTCCAAGAGCAGAGGTTTGTAGAACAGCAGCAAGTTTCCCTTAAGTGAATCACCCAAGGTTTATCGAACTCAGGGAGGTAGAGGTCGGAGATATCCCTCTCAAGCAACCCCGCAATTACGATACAAGAAGTCTCTTGTGTCCCCAACACACCTAATACACTTGTCGGATGTATAGGTGCACTAGTTCGACGAAGAGATAGTAAAACACGAGGTGGTATAGATGGTGGTAATATTGCAGGAAGTAAAGATGCGATAAAACGATGAAACAAGCGATGTTTGCGGTATTTGGAAACAAGGCCTAGGGATCATACTTTCACTAGTGGACACTCTCAACATTGATCACATAACAAATAAATAACTTCTCCTCACTTGTGCTACATATACTCTCTTGTTTGATAACAAACACCATTCATTGTGTAGGGCTACAAGAGCTCCCTCAAGCCGGAGTTAACAAGCTCCACAACATTCAGCATTCATATTTAAGTAACCTCTAGAGCATAATAGACCGTTGCAATTTAGACCGAGTACTAACATAGCATACACACTGTCACCTTTAAGCTATGAAAGGGGGAATAGATCACATCAATACTATCATAGTAATAGTTAACTCCATAATTTACAAGAGATTACAATCATAACCTACGCCAAGTACTACATGATGCACACACCGTCACCTTTATATCAGGAAGGAGGAATAGACTACTTTAATAACATCACTAGAGTAGCACATAGATTAATAGTGATACAAAGCTCATCATATGGATCTCAATCGTGCAAGGTAGTTCATGAGATCATTGTATTGAGGTACATGAGAGAGAGATTAACCACATAGCTACCGGTAGAGCCCTTAGCCTCGATGGACAACTACTCCCTCCTCATCATAGGAGACAGCAACGACGATGAAGATGGCGGTGATGTCGATGGAGATGCCTTCCAGGGGCAATTCCCCGTCCCGGCGGCGTGCCGGAACAGAGACTTCTGTCCCCCGAACTTGGCTTCGCGATGGCGGCGGCTGCGTAACTTTTCTCGTCCCGTGGCTTATTCTTTTAGGGTTTTCGCGATGGAGGCTTTAAGTAGGCGGAAGGGCAGCCTCGGAGGAGTCCTGGTGGGGCCACACCATAGGGGGGCGCGCCCCCCCATTGGCCGCGCCGCCTTGTGGGGTGGGGCCCCCTGGCTCCCCTCTGGCCCCTCTTCGGTGCTCTCGAAGCTTCAGGGAAAAATAAGATACTGGGCATTGATTTCGTCCAATTCCGAGAATATTTCCTTTGTAGGATTTCTGGAACCAAAAACAGCAGAAAATATGAACTGGCACTTCGGCATCTTGTTAATAGGTTAGTTCCGGAAAATGCATAAAAACTATATAAAGTATGAATAAAACATGTAGGTATTGTCATAAAACTAGCATGGAACATAAGAAATTATAGATACGTTGGGGACGTATCAAGCATCCCCAAGCTTAGTTTCTACTCGCCCTCGAGTAGGTAAACGATAACAAGGATAATTTCTGAAGTGACATGCTATCATAATCTTGATCAATACTATTGTAAAGCATATGAGATGAATGCAGCGATTCGAAGCAATGGTAAACACAATGGTTAAACAACCTGAATCATATAGCAAAGACTTTTCATGAATAGTACTTTCAAGACAAGCATCAATAAGTCTTGCATAAGAGTTAACTCATAAGCAATAAATTCTTAGTAGAAAGCTTTGAAGCAACACAAAGGAAGATATAAGTTTCAGTGGTTGCTTTCAACTTGTAACATGTATATCTCATGGATAATTGAAAACATAAAGCAATATAACAAGTGCAATAGGTAAACATGCAAGAATCAATGCACACAGTTGACACAAGTGTTTGCTTCTAAGATAGAAAGAAGTGGGTAAACTGACTCAACATAAAGTAAAAGAATGGCCCTTCGCAGAGGGAAGCATGGATTACAATTTTTGTGCCAGAGCTTTTTAGTTTGAAAACATAGAAACAATTTTGTCAACGGTAGTAATAATTCATATGCGTTATGTATAAGACATCCTATAAGTTGCAAGCCTCATGCATAGAATACCAATAGTGTTCGCACCTTGTCCTAATTAGCTTGGATTTACATGGATTATCATTGCATAACATATGTTTCAACCAAGTGTCACAAAGGGGTACCTCTATGCCGCCTGTACAAAGGTCCAAGGAGATAGATCGCATTTCATTTCTCGTTTTTGATAGATCTCAATGAAGGACATCCATACCGGGACAACATAGAAAACAGATAATGGACTCCTCTTTAATGCATAAGCATTCAACAACAGATAATATTTTCATAAGAGATTGAGGATTGGTGTCCAAACTGAAACTTCCACCATGATTCATGGCTTTAGTTAGCGACCCAATGTTCTTCTCTAACAATATGCATACTCAAACCATTTGATCATGATAAATCGCCCTTACTTCAGACAAGACGAACATGCATAGCAACTCACATGATAGTCAACAAAGGTGTAATAGTTGATGGCGTCCCCAGAAACATGGTTACCGCTCAACAAGCAACTTATAAGAAATAAGACACATAAGCTACATATTCAATACCACAATAGTTTTTAAGGCTATTTTCCCATGAGCTATATATTGCGAAGACAAGGAATGAAATTTTTAAAGGTAGCACTCAAGTAATTTTACTTTGGAATGGCAGAGAAATACCATGTAGTAGGTAGGTATGGTGGACACCAATGGCATAGTTTTTGGCTCAAGGATTTGGATGCACGAGAAGTATTTCCTCTCAGTACAAGGCTTTGGATAGCAAGGTTGTTTGAAGCAAAGAAAAGTATGAACCGGTACAGCAAAACTTACATAAGAACATATTGCAAGCATTATAAGACTCTACACCATCTCCTTGTTGTTCAAACACTTCACCAGAAAATATCTAGACTTTAGAGAGACCAATCATGCAAACCAAATTTCAACAAGCTCTATGGTAGTTCTTCATTAATAGGTACAAAGTACATGATGCAAGAGCTTAAACATGATCTATTTGAGAACAACAATTGCTGAGTATCAAATCATTCAAGACCATATACCAATTACTACATGAAGCATTTCCTGTTTCCAACCATATAGCAATTAACGAAGCGGTTTTCAACTCCGCCATGAACATTAAAAGTAAAAGCGAAGAACACTAGTGTTCACATGAAAGAGCGGAGCGTGTCTCTCTCCCACATAAGCATGAATTTATTCAGACAACTAAGATAACAAAATGAAAATAAAAGCACACAGACGCTCCAAGTAAAGTGCTGTTGACTGCCAAAACCCACCGGCGGGCAGCGGCCTTGTCAACACTGTAGAGCCGGGAAGAGCCTAGAGCTGCGGCTGGCTGAGACCCCTCCGAGCGACGGCCCGCAATGCTCTTCGGTCACACGCGGCGTTGCGAAGTGCAGGGCGTGCCACCTGACCTATACCCGGTCGGGAAGGTGATGAGGATGCCTCGCTTAGTTTCTGCAGGGGCATACATGTAAACGTTAAATACGAGCCTCGATCGGCTCTCGGGTAATCTCGTGAATCGGCTCAAAGAGCCGATCCACCCATGATCCGTGCGGGGTGCACGAATACTTGGTGGTCCTGCTTGATCAAGATGAAGCTAATGAGATCTACGACGATTTAGGGTTTTCACCGCATAATCGGATCATCCTACTCCGAGGTTGGGCCTTGCGGCCACGCACGGTGCTCGTAAGCCGATCCTAAACAAGGCCAAAAAACCAACATGAAGTTGATCCTAGGAACATCCCGTTTAGGACTTGCGAACGCCACCCTACGTGCCACTGGATCCTCCCCCTTTGTAAGGCCTAACTATTGCGGATATTAAACTAATCCTTGTAGAACAAGGAGCAATCGTAACGGATCAGATCTACTAAATAAAGATCAAGCGGGGTGCCGCCCCACACCTGAGATAGGTGTGAGGACGGCTAGATATGCAAGGGTTGCACTACGTAAGCATGCTTAAACGAAGAACAATGCTAACCCTAACACATCTAATGATAACTACGTTGCTCGCCATCAAAAACGCTTCGATACGAGCAACGCATGAACAACGTGGGGCTTGTGCTGCCTAGATCGCAAGATGCGATCTAGGCAGCATGTCGCTTACCCGATAGAAACCCTCGAGACGAAGGAGTTGGCGATGCGCCGAGATTGGTTTGTTTTTGGGGTTGAACGTGAGTTGTTGTTTATTCCATAAACCCTAGGTACATATTTATAGTCCAGGGGACTTTCTAATGAGGGCGTGCACTAAACCGTGCACGAGTAAGATTCTATCTCTTATCTAAAATAATAAACTACTAAATAAAGATACACGGGCAATTCAGCCCAAAACCCTTCGTGCCAGGCCGCTTTAGAAATCTTCCACATGTAATCTTCCAAGCCCGGCCCACCTCTGGATTTGTCTAAAATCTGGTGATAACACATGCCCCCCTGGTTTTGGAAATAACATTTCCAAAATCATTATGCTTTCCCTTCGAAGGGTCATGTCGTGGCAGAGCAGAGCCGTTACGGCATCCGTCATCATTATGCCCTGTCTTCTCAGTTTCTCTAAAAAATTCTGACAGCTTTGGCATCGATCCCTTGGAAGCTGTAATGGCATTAAACCTTCACCAGATTTCTCATTATTTAACCGTGCCGACTGGTTAGCTCTCTTTATCCTCTATTCCATCCCAGCTATCGGCACCAAAAAACCCTCTCCTCCTGTAGCGATGTCTTCCTCTTCCTCTTCCTTCTCAAAACTCTTCCCCCAATCTTCGCCGAAGAAGAAGAACGAGGACAGCCTCCACCCCACAGTGAATCCCTTCTCCTCCGACAAGGAGGAGAAAGAAGGAGAAGCAGCGAAGGCCAAGGCCTCCCCCTCCGCCAAGCTCCCGCCGAAGAAGCGCCCCCGCATGTGGGCGGACAGCGAGGACGAAGACGATGACGAAGAGGAAGAGGAGGAGGATGACTCCTCCTCCTCCATCGGGTATCCGCCGACCAAGCGCTTCCGCTCCCGGGCGGACAGCGAGGATGATGATGATGACGAGGAGGAAGAGGCTCCGGCCAAGGGCTGGGGCAGCAGACGACGAGGAGCTCCTCGGGAGCGGCGCCGACGACGTCGACGGCGGCGATGACGAGGACGAGCGACGACTAGTAGTATAGGACTAGTAGTAGCGGTGCACTAGGCACCGGATCCCTCTTTTGAGAGCCATCGGCTCTTTCTTGTAAAGCCGCTCCTTGGAATTAATGAAATTGTTCTTTCCATTCATCCTTTAATCGCTCCAATTTCATTCCCTCCGTTTGTCATGCTAAGACCGATAGCAACGCGTCGGACTTCTTTCCTTTTCTTGCAAGCAACGGCACAGTCCAAGCCCCGTACTAGACGACGGCTTTTCCTTCCCGGTTCCTCCCCGAGACGACCATGATGCGGCCGCAGCCGAGGTGACCCTAATCGGCTCTTAAAAACGGGGCATCTTCCGGGCTTGTTGCCCCCGAGTCTCAGCCAAGGCAAAGCGAGCTGTATGGACCTAGGCTCGATCATGTCCGAGGGAGCTCCTTATGCCGAGCTAGCCGATTTAAACATACATCGGCTTCCCAAAGCGAGAGAGCCCTCAAGGTGAGCTGCCCCCGAGTTTCTCCGAGTTCTCGCCGGCCGGATAGGCTCCTTTCCTTTGATGGACCTGATGCAATCCATCCTTGACCTGATCCGCACGCCCATGCTGCTCCTGACATTGTACTTGAAGAAATCTCCCTTGAGTCGATGGCCATGCATCGGCTTTCATGTCCTTAAGTCGATGCCTGCTGCATCGGCTGTGTTCGAAAATTTTCGAATTTTCACTTTTATTACGGCCGACCTGTGCATCGGCCCCCATATTCCAATACCCATCAACAAAAGATGAGATGCTTCTGTTGCATATCCTCATATTTTCATATACCTGGGTGCCCCCCCGAGCCGATTCTGTCAAGAAAATTGATGGTATCGGCTCTGTTGGATAACATGTTGAACCCAGGCAGAAAGGTAGGTGAGGATAATTTTGGCCGATTGCTGGAATCGGCCTCCACGTTGCTTGCTCGTTGAAGGTTTTGTAAGTTCCCTTCATAAATTTTTTGGGGCTGATCACAAGGATCAGCCTCTCCTGGTTTGCTCATTGGTTTGATCTTGCTACTTGGTCAGGCTGGATGAAACCAACCCAACCTCTGACTTGATGCGCTTGCTATCGTCCACCTTGAGTGCTCCGTAGAGTCGTGGAGCGCTACGCTCTGTCGGCAAGACGAGTACCATGTTTGTGCCAGCCGATGTCTCATCATCGGCTTTCCTCTGTTTGGGGCGCCACTCCATTTTCCGTGGACGACCCTCTTCATCCAGGGTCCGCTGAACTTTTGCAGCCAGATCAGGCCGTGCCTTCCTTAGCGTATGCAGGTACAACCTTTCGGCTTCCTCCAGGCCGCGCAATCGCTGAACCCTGCGCTTCGGGAACGGCTGAGTCCGTCGGGGCACCACCTTGGCCGGTGGTACCTATCTTCTTCCACTTCTCCCTCGTCTTCGAATCTTCAAGATCTGCCCAACGAGGTGACTCAGCGCGTTTGCTTTGTGGCGGGAGAGGCCCTAGGCGCTCGAACACAGACACGTTGGCTGCCTCCTTCTTTTTCTGGTTGCATTCTGGGCAATTGCCGATTGTGGGTAATCGGCTCATTCCTGAATCCCAGCAGTGTCTGAAGAAGGGCAGTCCCAATGCCTGGCGTTGTCGTCTTGCTCCCTTGATGCTTCCGTGGCATAGCGCTCGTGCTCCTCCTCATCGCGATTCTGCCGACGATGTCTTCTGGTTTCTCTAGCCAAACGATCTTCTCTATCATCGTAATTGGACCGTCGGCGTTGGTCATACTGACTAACATATTTGTTGAGGAGGTGATCGAGAGGGGTCGCCGATATCTTATATTCTTCACCTCTCCCTCTGTGACATAGCGCTTGCCATCATGACGGAGCCGATCGCGTGGAGCGGCCTCCTCCGTGTCCTTGCTATGAGAGCAGCGCTGCCCTCATCTCCATCTTTGCCGAGTGGTTCCCGGGTCCTACCATGTTGATGCTTGAACGAGGGACCCGGCTGGCAACCTTCAGGGTAGGTGATTTCCACCATGTTAACGGCGGGGAAGGGTTGGGTGTCGACCTTCATGGCGGACTGGTTGAAAATTAGCCGCCCCTTCTCTATCGCCGCTTGGATGTGCTGACGCCACACCCGGCGAGTCGGTGGTGGCATGGGAAAGCGAGTTGTGGAACTTGCAGTACGGCTTTCCGTTTAGCTCCTTCGCCGTGGGGAACTTGAGACCTTCGGGAATCGTCAACTTGTTTCTCCTTGAGCGAGGAGGTCGAAGATTTGTTCAGTCTTGGTCACGTCAAAATCAAATCCCCTGGGCGGCCCTGGTGGCTTCACCCATTTGCAGGCCACAGGGGTCCCCTCCTGTGTCCACTCAGCCACTGCTATCTCTTGGCCTCCCGCAGGCACTTCATCTTCCTCTGTATCGACCATAACTACTGCACGCTTGAACTTGTCTTGGTACAGGTCGGGGTGGCGCTGTTCATATGCTGATAGTTTCGAACCATGTGCGCCGGCGAGGGATAATCTGCTTGGGAGGCCATGTCCTTGAGCTGTGTCGCAAGGCCTCGCTACTGCCAACTCGGCCGCTTCCTTTTCGGTTAAACGAACCGAATAACATCGGTTCCTAAGATTCCTGAAGCGGCTGGATGTATTCTGTCACCGTTTCCCCGCGCTTCGACGTAGTTGTGCTAGATCGGCAATGCCGGACTCGGAAGCTTCGAATGGTATTGCATATGGAACTCGTTCTTCCAATTGCTTCCAAGTTTGGATGGAGTTTGCCGGCAAGGAGGTGTACCATCCAAAAGCCGATCCCGTGAGGGACTCGTGAAAAAAGCCTCACGCGTAGCTGATCCGACACTGAAGCCGGTCCTAGTTGAGCCAAATATCGGCCGATGTGCTCGATGGAGCTGGAGCCATCTGATCCACTGAATTTGGAGAAGTCAGGGAGCCGATATTTAGGTGGCAGCGGGATCATCTCGTAATCGTCGGGGTACGGCTTGGAATAGCCGACTGCCCTTCTTTTCGGCATCATGCCGAATTGGTCTCTCAGTATGGTACCGATCCGATCCGCTGTGTCTGGCCGTAGGAGTTGCACTATGAAGGTTCGCCGGGGTGGCGTACTTGGCCTGCCATGTTTGCTTTTCCAGCTCTGAGCCATCTGCAGGAGCTGGGCTCGGGAGTTTCGTCGGCGTGGCGTATTTAGTTAGCCACGTCTGCTCGGTCGCCGACTTTCCTCCTGTCTTCGCCGGAGTCCCCGATGTTGTGGCCTGGTTTGTGAGTGCCCAGTCGCCACAATCCGGCACATACATGCACGCGTATCCATGAGGGATCTCCTTAGGCGCCTCCATTAAGAACCGGTAGTCACTAGGGTCGCCACCAATCCTCGTAGACGAGGAATGCCGGTGTAGTCGGCACTTCAGCCGGTGCTGCCAACGCAAATGGCAGCGGTGGACGGGACTCGGAATGGCAACTCTCCTTGATGCGTCCCGAGAGCTGGTCCCGACGGCGAGTGCCGGTGGCTCATGATCTCCTCGGATCACGCGCGAGCGACACGCTCCAACACGTTGACCAAGTTCTCGAGTGGCGGTGTAGCGAGTGAGCCACCGGGTAGTTGATCTCCTGCCGCGAGACCCTCGGTGCGTTCCTCCGACGGGGTTGAGAGGTCTATCCCATCGAGCGCACCTTGCGGTGAGAACCCCTTCCATCTGATGCCACCGGAACGGGTTCTCTGAAAAGAGCCGATGAGGTCGGCTTCGAGGGTAGCCTTGATCTCGTTGTATTGCTTCTTGAGGTCGTCGGGCGGATCCCCGTAGGTGACCGGCGTGCCGTCCGCCATCTCGGATGTAGATGGCGATGTGGTTGATGTAGACGATTGTCCCACCGGGCGTGCCGAATGTGTTGACTGCCAAAACCCACCGGCGGGCAGCGGCCTTGTCAACACCGTAGAGCCGGGAAGAGCCTAGAGCTGCGGCCGGCCGAGACCCCTCCGAGCGACGGCCCGCAATGCTCTTCCGGTCACACGCGGCGTTGCGAAGTGCAAGGGCGTGCCACTTGACCTATACCCGGTCGGGAAGGTGATGAGGATGCCTCGCTTAGTTTCCTGCGGGGCATACATGTAAACGTTAAATACGAGCCTCGATCGGCTCTCGGGTAATCTCGTGAATCGGCTCAAAGAGCCGATCCACCCATGATCCGTGCGGGGTGCACGAATACTTGGTGGTCCCGCTTGATCAAGATGAAGCTAATGAGATCTACGACGATTTAGGGTTTTCACCGCATAATCGGATCATCCTACTCCGAGGTTGGGCCTTGCGGCCACGCACGGTGCTCGTAAGCCGATCCTAAACAAGGCCAAAAAACCAACATGAAGTTGATCCTAGGAACATCCCGTTTAGGACTTGCGAACGCCACCCTACGTGCCACTCGGATCCTCCCCCCTTTGTAAGGCCTAACTATTGCAGATATTAAACTAATCCTTGTAGAACAAGGAGCAATCGTAACGGATCGGATCTACTAAATAAAGATCAAGCGGGGTGCCGCCCCCACACCGAGATAGGTGTGAGGACGGCTAGATATGCAAGGGTTGCACTACGTAAGCATGCTTAAACGAAGAACAATGCTAACCCTAACACATCTAATGATAACTACGTTGCTCGCCATCAAAAACGCTTCGATACGAGCAACGCATGAACAACGTGGGGCTTGTGCTGCCTAGATCGCAAGATGCGATCTAGGCAGCATGTCGCTTACCCGATAGAAACCCTCGAGACGAAGGAGTTGGCGATGCGCCGAGATTGGTTTGTTTTTGGGGTTGAACGTGAGTTGTTGTTTATTCCATAAACCCTAGGTACATATTTATAGTCCAGGGGACTTTCTAATGAGGGCGTGCACTAAACCGTGCACGAGTAAGATTCTATCTCTTATCTAAAATAATAAACTACTAAATAAAGATACACGGGCAATTCAGCCCAAAACCCTTCGTGCCAGGCCGCTTTAGAAATCTTCCACATGTAATCTTCCAAGCCCGGCCCACCTCTGGATTTGTCTAAAATCTGGTGATAACAAGTACATAAGATGTGACTGAATAAAAATATAGTTTCACTAGAGGTGACCTGATAAGTTGTCGATGAAGAAGGGGATGCCTTGGGCATCCCCAAGCTTAGATGCTTGAGTCTTCTTGAAATATGCAGGGATGAGCCACGGGGGTATCCCCAAGCTTAGACTTTTCACTCTTCTTGATCATAGCATATCATCCTCCTCTCTTGACCCTTGAAAACTTCCTCCACACCAAACTCGAAACAAACTCATTAGATGGTTAGTGCATAATCAAAAATTCACATATTCAGAGGTGACATAATCATTCTTAACACTTCTGGACATTGCACAAAGCTACTGAAAGTTAATGAAACAAAGAAATCCATCAAACATAGCAAAACAGGCAATGCGAAATAAAAGGCAGAATCTGTCAAAACAGAACAGTCCGTAAAGACGAATTTTTCTGGGGCACTTAACTTTCTCAGATGAAAAAGATCAAATTGAATGAAAGTTGCGTACATATCTGAGGATCACGCACGTAAATTGGCAGAATTTTCTGAGTTACCTACAGACGGGGCTACTCAATTTCGTGACAGTAAGAAATCTGTTTCTGCGCAGTAATCCAAATCTAGTATCAACCCTACTATCAAAGACTTTACTTGGCACAACAATGCAATAAAATAAAGATAAGGAGAGGTTGCTACAGTAGTAACAACTTCCAAGACGCAACAAAACAGTAGCAAAATAAAAACATGGGTTATCTCCCAAGAAGTGCTTTCTTTATAGCCATTAAGATGGGCTCAGTGATTTTAATGATGCACTCGCAAGAAATAAGAGTTGAAGCAAAAGAGAGCATCAAGAAGCAAATTCAAAACACATTTAAGCCTAACCCACTTCCTATGAAAAGGAATCTTGTAAATAAACAAGTCAATGAAGAACAAAGTGAATAGCATAGGAAGACAAAACAAGTGTAACTTCAAGATTCTCAACATAAAGAGGGGAAACTTAATATTATTAAGATGCATATAAACATGTTTACCTCTCTCATAATAACTTTCAGTAGCATCATAACAAACTCAACAATATAACTATCACATGAAACATTTTTATCATGAGCTACATGCATAAAATTATTACTCTCCACACAAGCATAATCAATTTTATTAGTAATAGTGGGAGTAAACTACCGTAACCATCATTGTAATCATCATAAATTGCAGGCATGGTATAATCATAATAACCTTTATCCTCCATAGTAGGTGGCACCAAAATACCACTATCATTATAATCATCATAAATAGGAGGTAAAGTATCATCAAAGAAAATTTTCTCCTCAAAACTTGGGGGACTAAAAATATCATGCTCATCAAAACCAGCTTCCCCAAGCTTAGAATTTTCCATAGCATTAGCAACAATAGTGTTCAAAGCATTCATACTAATAACATTCCCATTAGCATGCATATAAAGTTCCATGGGTTTTTTAATTCTCTCTTCAAACACATCATGTTCTAATTCAAGATAAAGTTCGTAAAGATCTCTCATTTTGTTGTTGTTTTCCATTAAGCCTTACTAGTGAAAACAAGAAACAAAAAGATATAATTGCAGGATCTAAAAGAAATACCTTCGAGCACTCACACACCAGCAACAGTGCTAGGAAATAGCTTAGTAGTCGGAGGATGTGAATACCTTTTACCTTACCTCCCCGGCAACGGCGCCAGAAAATAGCTTGATGTCTACGCACGCTTCTATTACTGTAGACAGTGTTGGGCCTCCAAGAGCAGAGGTTTGTAGAACAGCAGCAAGTTTCCCTTAAGTGAATCTCCCAAGGTTTATCGAACTCAGGGAGGTAGAGGTCAGAGATATCCCTCTCAAGCAACTCTGCAATTACGATACAAGAAGTCTCTTGTGTCCCCAACACACCTAATACACTTGTCAGATGTATAGGTGCACTAGTTCGGCGAAGAGATAGTAAAACACAGGTGGTATAGATGGTGGTAATATTGCAGGAAGTAAAGATGCGAGTAAAACAAGTAAACAAGCGATGTTTGCAGTATTTGGAAGCAAGGCCTAGGGATCATACTTTCACTAGTGGACACTCTCAACATTGATCACATAACAAATAAATAACTTCTCCTCACTTGTGCTACATATACTCTCTTGTTTGATAACAAACACCATTCATTGTGTAGGGCTACAAGAGCTCCCTCAAGCCAGAGTTAACAAGCTCGACAACATTTGGCATTCATATTTAAGTAACCTCTAGAGCATAGTAGACCGTTGCAATTTAGACCGAGTACTAACATAGCATACACACTGTCACCTTTAAGCTATGAAAGGGGGAATAGATCACATCAATACTATCATAGTAATAGTTAACTCCATAATCTACAAGAGATTACAATCATAACCTACGCCAAGTACTACATGATGCACACACCGTCACCTTTACATCATGAAGGAGGAATAGACTATTTTAATAACATCACTAGAGTAGCACATAGATTAATAGTGATACAAAGCTCATCATATGGATCTCAATCGTGCAAAGCAGTTCATGAGATCATTGTATTGAGGTACATGAGAGAGAGATTAATCACATAGCTACCGGTAGAGCCCTTAGCCTCGATGGAGAATTACTCCCTCCTCATCATAGGAGACAGCAACGGCGATGAAGATGGCGGTGATGTCGATGGAGATGCCTTCCGGGGGCGATTCCCCGTCCCGGCGGCGTGCCGGAACAGAGACTTCTGTCCCCCGAACTTGGCTTCGCGATGGCGGCGGCTGCGTAACTTTTCTCGTCCCGTGGCTTATTCTTTTAGGGTTTTCGCGACGGAGGCTTTAAGTAGGCGGAAGGGAAGCCTCGAAGTAGTCCTGGTGGGGCCACACCATAGGGGGGCGCGCCGCCTTGTGGGGTGGGGCCCCCCTGGCTCCCCTCTGGCCCCTCTTCGGTGCTCTGGAAGCTTCCGGGAAAAATAAGATACTGGGCGTTGATTTCGTCCAATTCCGAGAATATTTCCTTTGTATGATTTCTGGAACCAAAAACAGCAGAAAACAGGAACTGACACTTCGGCATCTTGTTAATAGGTTAGTTCCGGAAAATGTGTCAAAACTATATAAAGTATGAATAAAACATGTAG
Source organism: Lolium rigidum (assembly GCF_022539505.1). NCBI lineage: Eukaryota > Viridiplantae > Streptophyta > Magnoliopsida > Poales > Poaceae > Lolium > Lolium rigidum. The sequence continues at coordinate 147,530,896 of NC_061514.1, forward strand.
GTATTGTCATAAAACTAGCATGTAACATAAGAAATTATAGATACGTTGGAGACGTATCAACGGGCGCTGCATGGATAAGATAACTCATGTAATAATCAAGACTAGGCATTTGCAGATAATAATAAAACAGTATCCAAGTACTAAATAACCATAGACATGTGTTCCGTATATAGTCGTACATGCTCACAATGAGAAACTTGCACAACATCTTTTGTCCTACCAGCCGGTGGCAGCCGGCCTCTAGGGAAACTACTGGTAATTAAGGTACTCCTTTTAATAGAGTACCGGAGCAAAGCATTAACACTCCCTGAACACATGTGATCCTCATATCACAGACCTTCCCCTCCGGTTGTCCCAATTTCTGTCACTTTGGGGCCTCGGGTTCCGGACAACAATATGTGTATACAACTTGCAGGTAAGATCATAAAACAATGAATATCATCATGAATCAATAACATGTTCAGATCTGAAATCATGGCACTCGGGCCCTAAGTGACAAGCATTAAGCATAATAAGTCGCAACAATATCATAAAAGTACCAACAACGGATACTAGGCACCATGCCCTAACAATCTTATGGCTATTACATGAACAATCTCATCCAATCCCTACCATCCCCTTCAGCCTTGATGCGTGTAGTTGACACGTCCGTTGGGAACCCCAAGAGGAAGGTGTGATGCGCACAACAGCAAGTTTCCTCGCAAGAAACCAAGGTTTATCGAACCGAGTAGGAGCCAAGAAGCACGTTGAAGGTTGTTGGTGGCGGAGTGTAGTGCGGCGCAACACCGGAGATTCCGAGCGCCAACGTGGAACCCGCACAACACAATCACAATACTTTGCCCCAACGTAACGAGTGAGGTTGTCAATCTCACCGGCTTGTCTGTAACAAAGGATTAGATGTATAGTGTGGATGATGATGATTGTTTGCGAAGAACAGTAAAGAACAATTGCAGTAGATTGTATTTCACATGTAAAGAATAGGACCGGGGTCCACAGATCACTAGTGGTGTCTCTCCCATAAGATAAACAGATGTTGGGTGAACAAATTACATGGGCAATTGACAAATAAAGAAGGCATAACAATGCACATACATATATCATGATGAGTACTATGAGATTCAATCAGGGCATTACGACAAAGTACATAGACCGCTATCCAGCATGCATCTATGCCTAAAAAGTCCACTTTCGGGTTATCATCCGAACCCCTTCCGGTATTAAGTTGTAAACAACGGACAATTGCATTAAGTATGGTGCGTAATGTAATCAACACAAATATCCTTAGACAAAGCATCGATGTTTTATCCCTAGTGGCAACAAGCACATCCACAACCTTAGAACTTTTTGTCACTCGTCCCGGATTCAATGGAGGCATGAACCCACTATCGAGCATAAATACTCCCTCTTGGAGTCACAAGTATCAACTTGGCCAGAGCCTCTACTAGCAACGGAGAGCATGCAAGAACATAAATAACATATATGATAGATTGATAATCAACTTGACATAGTATTCAATATTCATCGGATCCCAACAAACACAACATGTAGCATTACAAATAGATGATCTTGATCATGATAGGCAGCTCACAAGATCTAACATGATAGCACAATGAGGAGAAGACAACCATCTAGCTACTGCTATGGACCCATAGTCCAGGGGTGGACTACTCACACATCGATCCGGAGGCGATCATGGCGATGAAGAGACCTCCGGGACATGATTCCCCTCTCCGGCAGGGTGCCGGAGGCGATCTCCTGAATCCCCCGAGATGGGATTGGCGGCGGCAGTGTCTCTGGAAGGTTTTCCGTATCGTGGCTCTCGGTACTGGGGGTTTCGCGACGAAGACTATATGTAGGCGGAAGGGTAGGTCAGGGGGCGTCATGAGGGACCCACACAACAGGCCGGCGCGGCCAGGGCTTGGGTCGCACCGCCCTGGCGTGTCGTCGCCTCGTGGCCCCACTTCTTATCTCCTCCGGTCTTCTGGAAGCTTCGTGGAAAAATAGGACCCTGGGCGTTGATTTCGTCCAATTCCGAGAATATTTCCTTACTAGGATTTCTGAAACCAAAAACAACATAAAACAACAACTGGCTCTTCGGCATCTCGTCAATAGGCTAGTGCCGGAAAATGCATAATAATGACATAAAGTGTGTATAAAACATGCGAGTATCATCATAAAAGTAGCATGGAACATAAGAAATTATAGATACGTTTGGGACGTATCAAGCATCCCCAAGCTTAGTTCCTACTCGCCCTCGAGTAGGTAAACGATAACAAAGATAATTTCTGAAGTGACATGCTATCATAATCTTGATCAATACTATTGTAAGCATGTGAGATGAATGCAGCGATCCGAAGCAATGATGAAGATAATGAGTAAACAAATGAATCATTTAGCAAAGACTTTTCATGAATCATACTTTCAAGACAAGCATCAATAAGACTTGCATAAGAGTTACTCATAAAGCAATAAATTCAAAGTAAGGCATTGAAGCAACACAAAGGAAGATATAAGTTTCAGCGGTTGCTTTCAACTTCAACATATTTATCTCATGGATAATTGTAAACACAAAGTAATATAACAAGTGCAATAGGTAAACATGTAAGAATCAATGCACACAGTTGATACAAGTGTTTGCTTCTAAGATAGAAGGAATAGGTAAACTGACTCAACAATAAAGTAGAAGAAAGGCCCTTCGCAGAGGGAAGCATGGATTACTATTTTTGTGCTAGAGCTTTTCATTTTGAAAACAAGAAATAATTTTGTCAACGGTAGTAATAAAGCATATGTGTTATGTATAAGATATCCTATAAGTTGCAAGCCTCATGCATAGTATACTAATAGTGCTCGCACCTTGTCCTAATTAGCTTGGATTAACACGGATTATCATTGCATAGCATATGTTTCAACCAAATGTCACAAAGGGGTACCTCTATGCCGCTCGTACAAAGGTCTAAGGAGAAAGTTCGCATTGGATTTCTCGCTTTTGATTATTCTCAACTTAGACATCCATACCGGGACAACATAGACAACGAGATAATGGACTCCTCTTTTAATGCTTAAGCATTCAACAACGAGTAATATTCTCATAAGAGATTGAGGTTTTGTGTCCAAACTGAAACTTCCACCATGAATCATGGCTTTAGTTAGCAGCCCAATGTTCTTCTCTAACAGTATGCATACTCAAACCATTTGATCATGAAAATCGCCCTTACTTCAGACAAGACGAACATGCATAGCAACTCATATGATATTCAACAAAGGTAAAAGTTGATGGCGTCCCCAGAAACATGGTTACCACTCAACAAGCAACTTATTAAGAAATAAGACACATAAGTACATATTCTTCACCACAAAGGCTATTTGTCCGATGAGCTATATATTGTAAAGGCAAAGAATGGAAATTTAAAGGTAGCACTCAAGTAATGTACTTTGGAATGGTGGATAAATACCATGTGGTAGGTAGGTATGGTGGACACAAATGGCATAGTATTTGGCTCAAGGATTTGGATGCACGAGAAGAATTCCTCTCAATACAAGACTAGGCTAGCAAGGTTGTTTGAAGCAAACTCAAGTATGAAATGGTGCAGCAAAGCTCACATATGAACATATTGTAGGTATTATAAGACTTTACATTGTCTCCTTGTTGTTCAAACACCTTAACTAGAAAATATCTAGACTCTAGAGATCAATCATGCAAACCAAATTTTAACAAGCTCTATGTAATTATTCATTAATGAGTACAAGGTACATGATGCAAGAGCTTAAACATGATCTATATGAGCACAACAATTGCCAAGTATCAAATTATTCAAGACATTAACCATTTACCACATGCGGCATTTTCCGTTTCCAACCATATAACAATGAATGAAATAGTCCAACTTTCGCAATGAACATTAAAGATAAAGCTAAGAACATATGTGTTCATACGAAACAGCGGAGCGTGTCTCTCTCCCAAACAAAGAATGCTAGGATCCGATCTTATTCAAACAAAAGCAAAAACAAAAACAAACAGACGCTCCAAGCAAAGCACATAAGATGTGACTGAATAAAAATATAGTTTCACTAGAGGTGACCTGATAAGTTGTCGATGAAGAAGGGGATGCCTTGGGCATCCCCAATCTTAGACGCTTGGGTCTTCTTAAAATATGCAGGGATGAACCACGGGGGCATCCCCAAGCTTTTACTTTTCACTCTTCTTGATCATATTGTATCATCCTCCTCTCTTGACCCTTGAAAACTTCCTCCACACCAAACTCAAAACAAACTCATTAGAGGGTCGAGTGCATAATTCATATATTCAGAGGTGACATAATCATTCTTAACACTTCGGACATTGCACAAAGCAAGCTGAAAGTTAATGGAACAAAGAAATCCATCAAACATAGCAAAACGAGGCAATGCGAAATAAAAGGCAGAATCTGTCAAAACGAACGATCCGTAAAGACAAATTTTTAAGAGGCACCGAGACTTGCTCAGATGAAAATTCCCAAATTGAATGAAAATTGCGTACATATCCGAGGATCACGCACGTAAATTGGCAGATTTTTCCGAGTTACCTACGAGAGAGGCATATCGAAATTCGTGACGAGTAAGAAATCTGTTTCACGCAAGCAATCCAAATCTAGTATTGACTTTACTATCAAAGACTTTACTTGGCACAACAATGCAATAAAATAAAGATAAGGAGAGGTTGCTACGGTAGTAACAACTTCCAAGACTCAAATATAAAACAAAGTGCAGAAGTAAAATAATGGGTTGTCTCCCATAAGCGCTTTTCTTTAACGTCTTTCAGCTAGGCGCAGAAAGTGTGTATCAAGTATTATCAAGAGACGAAGCATCAACATCATAATTTGTTTTAATAATAGAATCATAAGGTAACTTCATTCTATTTCTAGGGAAGTGTTCCATACCTTTCTTGAGAGGAAATTGATATTTAATATTACCTTCCTTCATATCAATGGTAGCACCAACAGTTTGAAGAAAAGGTCTTCCCAATATAATGGGACAAGATGCATTGCATTCAATATCCAAGACAATAAAATCAACGGGGACAAGGTTATTGTTAACCATAATGCGAACATTATCAATCCTCCCCAAAGGTTTCTTTATGGCATTATCAGCAAGATTAATATCCAAATAACAATTTTTCAATGGTGGCAAGTCAAGCATATCATATATTTTCTTAGGCATAACAGAAATACTTGCACCAAGATCACATAAAGCATTACAATCAAAATCATTGACCCTCATCTTAATGATGGGCTCCCAACCATCTTCTAACTTCCTAGGAATAGAAGTTTCAAGTTTTAGTTTATCTTCTCTAGCTTTTATGAGAGCATTTGTAATATGTTTTGTAAAGGCCAAATTTATAGCACTAGCATTAGGACTTCTAGCAAGTTTTTGTAAGAACTTTATAACTTCAGAGATGTGACAATCATAAAAGTCTAAATCATTATGACCTACAACAATGGAATCATTGTCCCCAACATTTTGAAAAATTTCAGCAGTTTTATCAGTTTCAGCAGTTTTAGAAGTTTCAGGTAATTTTGCACGCTTTGCACTAGGAGTAGAAACATTGCCAACACCAATTATTTTACCATTGATAGTAGGGGGTTTAGCAACATGTGAATCATTATCATTACTAGTGGTGGTAATAGTCCAAACTTTAGCTACATTATTCTCTTTAGCAAGTTTTTCATTTTCTTCTCTATCCCACCTAGCATGCAATTCAGCCATCAATCTTATATTCTCATTAATTCTAACTTGGATGGCGTTTGCTGTAGTAACAATATTATTATCATTATCCTTATTAGGAATAACTTTCAATTTTAAAAGATCAACATCAGAAGCAAGTCTATCAACCTTAGAAGCAAGAATATCAATTTTATCAAGTTTTTCCTCAACAGATTTGTTAAAAGCAGTTTGTGTACTAATAAATTCTTTAAGCATGGCTTCAAGACCAGGGGGTACACTCCTATTATTGTTGTAAGAATTCCTATAAGAATTACCATAACCATTACCATTAGCAGAAGGATATGGCCTATAGTTGTTACCAGAATTATTCCTATAAGCATTGTTGTTGAAATTATTATTTTTAATGAAGTTCACATCAACATTTTCTTCTTGAGCAACCAATGAAGCTAAAGGAACATTATTTGGATCAACATTAGATCTACCATTCACAAGCATAGACATAATCACATCAATCTTATCACTCAAGGAGGAGGTTTCTTCGACAGAATTTACCTTCTTACCTTGTGGAGCTCTTTCCGTGTGCCATTCAGAGTAATTTATCATCGTATCATCAAGAAGCTTTGTTGCCGCCCCCAAAGTGATGGACATAAAGGTACCTCCAACAGCTGAATCCAATAGGTTCCGCGAAGAAAAATTCAATCCTGCATAGAAGGTTTGGATGATCATCCAAGTAGTTAGTCCATGGGTTGGGCAATTCTTTACCAAAGACTTCATTCTCTCCCATGCTTGAGCAACATGTTCATTATCTAATTGCTTAAAATTCATTATGCTACTTCTCAAAGATATAATTTTAGCGGGAGGATAATATCTACCAATAAAAGCATCTTTACATTTAGTCCATGAATCAATATTATTCTTAGGCAAAGATAGCAACCAATCTTTAGCTCTTCCTCTTAAGGAGAAATGAAACAATTTTAATTTTATAATATCACCATCTACATCCTTATACTTTTGCATTTCACATAGTTCAACAAAATTATTAAGATGGGCAGCAACATCATCAGAACTAACACCAGAAAATTGCTCTCTCATAACAAGATTCAAGAAAGCGGGTTTAATTTCAAAGAATTCTGCTGTAGTAGCAGGTGGAGCAATAGGTGTGCATAGGAAATCATTATTATTAGTGTTTGTGAAGTCACACAACTTAGTGTTTTCAGGAGTATTCATTTTAACAGTAGTAAATAAAGCAAAATAATAAAGTAAATGCGAGTAACTAATTTTTTTGCGTTTTTGATATAGAGAGCAAGACAGTAAATAAAGTAAAGCTAGCAACTAATTTTTTTGTGTTTTGTTTTAGTGCAGGAAACAAAGTAGTAAATAAAGTAAAGCAAAGCAAGACAAAAACAAAGTAAAGAGATTGGAAGTGGAGACTCCCCTTGCAGCGTGTCTTGATCTCCCCGGCAACGGCGCCAGAAATTTGCTTGATGCGTGTAGTTGACACGTCCGTTGGGAACCCCAAGAGGAAGGTGTGATGCGCACAGCAGCAAGTTTCCCTCAGTAAGAAACCAAGGTTTATCGAACCAAGTAGGGAGCCAAGAAGCACGTTGAAGGTTGTTGGTGGCGGAGTGTAGTGCGGCGCAACACCAGGGATTCCGGCGCCAACGTGGAACCTGCACAACACAATCACAGTACTTTGCCCCAATGTAACAGTGAGGTTGTCAATCTCACCGGCTTGCTGTAACAAAGGATTAGATGTATAGTGTGGATGATGATGATTGTTTGCGAAGAACAGTAAAGAACAATTGTAGTAGATTGTATTTCAGATGTAAAGAATAGGACCGGGGTCCACAGATCACTAGTGGTGTCTCTCCCATAAGATAAACAGATGTTGGGTGAACAAATTACGGTTGGGCAATTGACAAATAAAGAAGGCATAACAATGCACATACATATATCATGATGAGTACTATGAGATTCAATCGGGGCATTACGACAAAGTACATAGACCGCTATCCGAGCATGCATCTATGCCTAAAAAGTCCACTTTCAGGTTATCATCCGAACCCCTTCCGGTATTAAGTTGTAAACAACGAGACAATTGCATTAAGTATGGTGCGTAATGTAATCAACACAAATATCCTTAGACAAAACATCGATGTTTTATCCCTAGTGGCAACGAGCACATCCACAACCTTAGAACTTTCATCGTCATCGTCCCGGATTCAATGGAGGCATGAACCCACTATCGAGCATAAATACTCCCTCTTGGAGTCACAAGTATCAACTTGGCCAGAGCCTCTACTAGCAACGGAGAGCATGCAAGAACATAAATAACATATATGATAGATTGATAATCAACTTGACATAGTATTCAATATTCATCGGATCCCAACAAACACAACATGTTGCATTACAAATAGATGATCTTGATCATGATAGGCAGCTCACAAGATCTAACATGATAGCACAATGAGGAGAAGACAACCATCTAGCTACTGCTATGGACCCATAGTCCGGGGTGGACTACTCACACATCGATCCGGAGGCGATCATGGCGATGAAGAGACCTCCGGGAGATGATTCCCCTCTCCGGCAGGGTGCCGGAGGCGATCTCCTGAATCCCCCGAGATGGGATTGGCGGCGGCGGCGTCTCTGAAAGGTTTTCCGTATCGTGGCTCTCAGTACTGGGGGTTTCGCGACGAAGTCTATATGTAGGCGGAAGGGTAGGTCAGGGGGCGTCACGAGGGACCCACACAACAGGCCGGCGCGGCCAGGGCTTGGGCCGCGCTGCCCTGGCGTGTCGTCGCCTCGTGGCCCCACTTCTTATCTCCTCCGGTCTTCTGGAAGCTTCGTGGAAAAATAGGACCCTGGGCGTTGATTTCGTCCAATTCAGAGAATATTTCCTTACTAGGATTTCTGAAACCAAAAACAGCAACTGGCTCTTCGGGTTCCGGACAACAATTTGTGTATACAACTTGCAGGTAAGATCATAAAACAATGAATATCATCATGAATCAATAACATGTTCAGATCTGAAATCATGGCACTCGGGCCCTAAGTGACAAGCATTAAGCATAACAAGTCGCAACAATATCATAAAAGTACCAACAACGGATACTAGGCACCATGCCCTAACAATCTTATGGCTATTACATGAACAATCTCATCCAATCCCTACCATCCCCTTCAGCCTTGATGCGTGTAGTTGACACGTCCGTTGGGAACCCCAAGAGGAAGGTGTGATGCGCACAGCAGCAAGTTTCCCTCAGTAAGAAACCAAGGTTTATCGAACCAGTAGGAGCCAAGAAGCACGTTGAAGGTTGTTGGTGGCGGAGTGTAGTGCGGCGCAACACCAGGGATTCCGGCGCCAACGTGGAACCCGCACAACAGAATCACGGTACTTTGCCCCAACGTAACGGTGAGGTTGTCAATCTCACCGGCTTGTTCGTAACAAATGATTAGATGTATAGTGTGGATGATGATGATTGTTTGCGAAGAACAGATAAAGAACAATTGCGATGAGATTGTATTTCAGATGTAAAGAATAGGACCGGGGTCCACAGATCACTAGTGGTGTCTCTCCCATAAGATAAACAGCTGTTGGGTGAACAAATTACATGGGCAATTGACAAATAAAGAAGGCATAACAATGCACATACATATATCATGATGAGTACTATGAGATTCAATCGAGGCATTACGACAAAGTACATAGACCGCTATCCAGGCATGCATCTATGCCTAAAAAGTCCACTTTCAGGTTATCATCCGAACCCCTTCCGGTATTAAGTTGTAAACAACGAGACAATTGCATTAAGTATGGTGCGTAATGTAATCAACACAAATATCCTTAGACAAAGCATCGATGTTTTATCCCTAGTGGCAACAACACATCCACAACCTTAGAACTTTCCGTCACTTGTCCCAGATTCAATGGAGGCATGAACCCACTATCGAGCATAAATACTCGCTCTTGGAGTCACAAGTATCAACTTGGCCAGAGCCTCTACTAGCAACGGAGAGCTTGCAAGAACATAAATAACATATATGATAGATTGATAATCAACTTGACATAGTATTCAATATTCATCGGATCCCAACAAACACAACATGTAGCATTACAAATAGATGATCTTGATCATGATAGGCAGCTCACAAGATCTAACATGATAGCACAATGAGGAGAAGACAACCATCTAGCTACTGCTATGGACCCATAGTCCAGGGGTGGACTACTCACACATCGATCCGGAGGCGATCATGGTGATGAAGAGACCTCCGGGAAATGATTCCCCTCTCCGGCAGGGTGCCGGAGGCGATCTCCTGAATCCCCCGAGATGGGATTGGCGGCGGTGGTGTCTCTGGAAGGTTTTCCGTATCGTGGCTCTCGGTACTGGGGGTTTCGCGACGAAGACTATATGTAGGCGGAAGGGTAGGTCAGGGGGCGTCACGAGGGACCCACACAACAGGCCGGCACGGCCAGGGCTTGGGCCGCGCCGCCCTGGCGTGTCGTCGCCTCGTGGCCCCACTTCTTATCTCCTCCGGTCTTCTGGAAGCTTCGTGGAAAAATAGGACCCTGGGCGTTGATTTCGTCCAATTCCGAGAATATTTCCTTACTAGGATTTCTGAAACCAAAAACAGCAGAAAACAACAACTGGCTCTTCGGCATCTCGTCAATAGGTTAGTGCCGGAAAATGCATAATAATGACATAAAGTGTGTATAAAACATGTGAGTATCATAATAAAAGTAGCATGGAACATTAGAAATTATAGAAACGTTTGGGACGTATCAAGCCTACAGCGGGGATTTACTCACACATGGATGGGGGAAGCATGGATGGTCGATGGAGAGGCGTCGGCGGCGATGATGGCGATGATCTCCTCAAATTCCCCGTCCCGGCAGGGTGCCAGAACGGAGTTTCTGATCCCGAAATAGGGTTTTCGATGGCGGCGGAGTTCTGGATGTCTTCTGGTAAATTGGTCGAACCCCCGTGCGTTTTTAGGTCAAGGGATTTAAGTAGTCCAGAGGGGAGCGCTGGGGGCTGGCCGAGGTGGCGTCCCCATGTGGCGGCGCGGCCATAGGCCCACCGCGCCGCCACGTGGTGTGCGCGCCTCGTGGCCCCCCCTCCGTCACGTCTTCTGGCTCCGTGGTTTATCTGTAAAAATAGGCCCATTGCCATTATTTCCGGGGATTTTCCTGAAAGTTGATTTTCTGCACAAAAATAAGACACCAGTGCAATTCTGCTGAAAACAGCGTTAGTCCGTGTTAGTTGTATCCAAAACACACAAATTAGAGGCAAAACAATAGCAAAAGTGTTTGGGAAAGTAGATACGTTTTGAACGTATCAGTGTCACAAAAATATAATGAAATATGCATGAAACCTCAATTATACTCGCACATATGTCATATTGTAATGAAACAAGGGAAATATGATAGGTTAATCTCATTAGAGTTTCAATACACTTCCAATTCGAATTTCATTTTTTTTAAACGTGTTCAAGATTGATCTTATCAGTTCTCGGAGGCGGAGGTCTGGGCCACGCTTCGTGCGATGCCGACCAATAAATCACTAGGCCCGATGGCTTTTCGTGGGATTTTTTCAAGCATTGCTGGTCGGTGGTCAAGGGTGACGTGCTTGCGGCGCTGATACGTCTCCAACGTATCTATAATTCTTATGTTCCATGCTTGTTTTATGACAATACCTACATGTTTTATTCACACTTTATAATGTTTTTATGCATGTTCTGGGACTAACCTATTAACAAGATGCCACAGTACCAGTTCCTGTTTTCTGTTGTTTTTGATTTCAGAAAAGTTGGTTTACAAATATTCTCGGAATTGGACGAAACAAAAGCCCACGGCCCTATTTTCCACGGAGTGTTCCTGAAGACCGAAGAAGAGTCGAGGAAGGCCAGCAGGGGGCCCACACCATAGGGTGGCGCGGGGGGCCCCACTGCCGCACCGACATGTGGGGAGGGAGCCCCCTGGCTCCCTCGACTCCGCCCCTTCCCCTATTTATTCCTTCGTCCCCGAAAACCCTAGCACCGAGAGCCAAAATACCAGAACAGTTCCAGAGACGCCGCCGCCGTCAACCCTAACTCGGGGGGTTCAGAAGATCTCCTCCGGCACCCTGCCGGAGAGGGGAATCATCACCGGAGGGCTCTACATCACCATGCCCGCCTCCGGACTGATGCGTGAGTAGTTCATCCTTGGACTACGGGTCCATATCGATAGCTAGATGGTTGTCTTCTCCTCTTGTGCTATCATGTTTAGATCTTGTGAGCTGCCTATCATGATCAAGATCATCTATTTGTAATGCTACATGTTGTGTTTGTTGGGATCCGATGAATATGGAATACTATGTCAAGTTGATTATTGATCTATCATATATGTGTTATTTATGATCTTGCATGCTCTCCGTTGCTAGTAGAGGCTCGGCCAAGTTGATACTTGTGACTCCAAGAGGGAGTATTTATGCTAGATAGTGGGTTCATGTCTCCATTGAATGCGGGGAGTGACAGACAACCCTAAGGTTGTGGATGTGCTTGTTGCCACTAGGGATAAAACATCAATGCTTTGCTAAGGATATTTGTATTGTTTACATTACGCACGATACTTAATGCAATTGTCTCGTTGCTTGTAACTTAATACTCGGAAGGGGTGCGGATGCTAACCCGAAGGTGGACTTTTTAGGCATAGATGCATGCTTGGATGGCGGTCTATGTTCTTTGTCGTAATGCCCTAAGTAAATCTCATAGTAGTCATCATGATATGTATGTGCATTGTTACGCCCTCTCTATTTGTCAATTGCCCAACTGTAATTTGTTTACCCAACATGTTATTTATCTTATTGGAGAGAAACCACTAGTGAACTGTGGACCCCAGTCCATTCTTTTACATCTGAAATACAACCTACTGCAATCATTGTTCTCTTTTGTTTTCTGCAAGCAAACATTATTTTCCACACCATACGTTTAATCCTTTGTTTTCAGCAAGCCGGTGAGATTGACAACCTCACTCTGTTAAGTTGGGGCAAAGTAGTTTGATTGTGTTGTGCAGGTTCCACGTTGGCACCGGAATCCTCGGTGTTGCGCCGCACTACACTCCTTCACCAACAACCTTCACGTGGTCTTCATCTCCTACTTGGTTCGATAACCTTGGTTTTTTGCGAGGGAAAACTCGCTGTTGTAGTCATCATACCTTCCTCTTGGGGTTTCCAACGGACGTGTGCTTTACCGTCACAAGCAGCTACTTTTATGGCGCCGTTGCCGGGGAGATCAAGACACGCTGCAAGGGAAGTCTCTCACACCCAATCTCTTTACTTTGTTTATTGTCTTGCTTTATTTTATTTTCTGTCTTGTTTGCTTTCTTTATATCAAAAACACAAAAAAATTAGTTACTTGCTTTACTTTATTTATTTCGGTTTTGCTAAAATGAGTAGTCCAGAAGTTGAAGTTCGTTCGTTTAAGCAACAAGGGGGAGAAAGTTTTAAAGATGCTTGGTATAGAATTAGTGATGCTCATCATATGTGCACTAAGAAACACTCCACTATTATCCTCCTTAGGAACTTTTATGTTGGTATCTCTAGCTGGAATAGGTATGTTCTTGATACTCTTACGGGGGTAATTTCCTAGGTACTCCTGCTTTAGAAGCTAGTTGCATCATTGAGAGTCTAGTTGGAATACCACCTGTTAATGAAGCTACAATTGAAATATCTCTTGAGGATGTCATGAAAAAGTTGGAGGCCATAGAGAAAAATCTTCCAAGTGTTGCGACTAAATTGGGAATATTACTTGATAATACTGATAAACTTGATAAATCCCTAGGAGGAATCAATGAAAGAATTGCTGTCTTAGAAACTTGTGCTATCCATGATAATCAAACCCATAGGATCGGTGAACTTGAAGAAGCTATGGGAACTTTGGGTTCAACTTTTTCTTCTCTTAAGTTTAAGGAGAAAGCTTATGTGGGTAAGGAGCAAAAGTTCATGTATGTCCCTAAGATGCCAAAGCCAAGAATCATTATGAGCTTAAAATTGATAAAACCCTTAGTACCACTATGAGAAATTTAGATAATGGAGCATCTAAGATACCTTTTGCGACAAGTTGTGTTTTTAAGGAAAATTATGATGTTGATTCTTCTTCTCTTGATGTTACTTGATTTACATTTTCTGCGCCTAGCTGAAAGGCGTTAAAGAAAAGCGCTTATGGGAGACAACCCATTATTTTATTTCTGCAATTTTTATTTTATATTTGAGTCAAGGTGCTTGTTACTACTGTAGCAATACCTTTGTATCTTTATTTTCTTGCATTGTTGTGCCAAGTAAAGTCTTTGATAGAAAGTTGATACTAGATTTGGATTTCTGCGCAGAAACAGATTTTTAGCTGTCACGAATTTGAGCTTTTCTCTCTGTAGAAAGATCTTAAAATCCTGAAAATTTTCATGATTAATCCTCAGATATGTACGCAACTTTCGTTCAACTGGAGCTTTTCCATCTGAGCATGTTAAGTGCCTCGAAAAAATTCGTCTTTACGGACTGTTCTGTTTTTGACAGATTCTGCCTTTTTATTTCGTATTGCCTCTTTTACTGTGTTTGAGTGGATTTCTTTGCTCCATTAAATTTCAGTAGCCTTGGATAATGTCCAGAAGTGTTGGGAATGATTGTGTCCTTGCTGAACATGTGAATTTTTGATTATGCACTAACCCTCTAATGAGATTGCTTTGAGTTTGGTGTGAAGGAAGTTTTCAAGGATCAAGAGAGGAGGATGATATAATATGATCAAGAAGAGTGAAAATTCTAAGCTTGGGGATGCCCCGTGGTTCATCCCTGCATATTTCAAGAAGACTCAAGCGTCTAAGCTTGGGTATGCCCAAGGCATCCCCTTCTTGATCAAACTTATCAGGTCACCTTTAGTGAAACTATATTTTAATTTCGTCACATCTTATGTGCTTTACTTGGAGCGTCCGTGTGCTTTTATTCTCGTTTGTTATTTTAAGTTTTCTTAATAAATCGGATCCTAACATGCTTATGTGGGAGAGATAGACACGCTCCGCTTTTTCATTTGAACACTTGTGTTCTTCGTTTTATTTTTCATGTTCATGGCGAAAGCTGAAAGCCGCAGCAGTTATTGTTATTTGGTTGGAAACAGAAAATGCTTCATGTGGTAATTGGTATATTGTCTTGAATAATTTGATACTTGGCAATTGTTTTGAGCTCTCAAGTAGATCATGTTTAAGCTCTTGCATCATGTAGTTTAAACCTATTAGTGGAGAACTACCGTAGAGCTTGTTGAAATTTGGTTTGCATGATTGGTCTCTCTAAGGTCTAGATATTTTCTGGTAAAAGTGTTTGAGCAACAAGGAAGATAGTGTAGAGTCTTATAATGCTTGCAATATGTTCTTATGTAAGTTTTGATGTACCGGTTTATACTTGTGTTTGCTTCAAACAACCTTTCTAGCCAAAGCCTTGTACTGAGAGGAAATGCTTCTCGTGCATCCAAAACCTTGAGCCAAACCTATGCCATTTGTGTCCACCATAACTACCTACTATGTGGTATTTTTCTGCATTCAAAGTAAATACTTTATGTGCTACCTTTAAACAATTCAAAACTTTATTACTCCTTATTTGTGTCAATGTTTTATAGCTCATGAGGAAGTATGTGGTGTTTTATCTTTCAATCTTGTTGGGCAGACTTTCACCAATGGACTAGTGGCATATACATCCGCTTATCCAATAATTTTGCAAAAAGAGCCGGCAACGGGGTGCCCAGCCCCAATTAATTAACTTTCATTAATAATTCTCTTCACATATTTTGCCCTGATTTATCAGTAAGCAACTTAATTTTGCAATAGACACTCGTCCATGGTATGTGAAATGTTGGAAGGCACCCGAGGATTCGGTTAGCCATGGTTTGTGAAAGCAAAAGGTTGGGAGGAGTGTCATCTATAAATAAAACTAAAATACATGTGTAAACAAAAGAGAAGAGGGATGATCTACCTTGCTTGGTAGAGATAACGTCCTTCTTGGGAGCCGCTCTTTGAAAGTCTGTTTGACAAGGGGGTTAGAGTGCCCACTACCATTCGTTGACAACAACAAACACCTCTCAAAATTTTATTTTTATGCTCTCTATATGATTTAAAAACTTGAAAAGCTCTAGCACATGATTTAATCCCTGCTTCCCTCTGCGAATGGCCTTTCTTTTACTTTATGTTGAGTCAGTTTATCTACTTCTTTCTATCTTAGAAGCAAACACTTGTGTCAACTATGTGCACTGATTCTTACATGCTTGCTTATTGCACCTATTATATTACTTTGTGTTGACAATTATCCATGAGATATGCATGTTGAAAGTTGAAAGCAATTGCTGAAACTTAAATCTTCCTTTGTGTTGCTTCAAAACCTCTTATTAAGAATCTATTGCTTTATGAGTTAACTCTTATGCAAGACTTTTTTATGCTTGTCTTGAAAGTACTATTCATGAAAAGTTTTTGCTATATGATTTAGTTGTTTAGTCATTATCTTTTTGTTAGCAAACTATAGACCATTGCTTTGAGTCACTTCATTCATCTCATATGCTTTACAATAGTGCTGATCAAGATTATGTTGGTAGCATGTCACTTTAGAAATTATTCTTTTTATCGTTTACCTACTCGAGGGCGAGTAGAAACTAAGCTTGGGGATGCTTGATACGTCTCCAACGTATCTATAATTTCTTATGTTCCATGCTTGTTTTATGACAATACCTACATATTTTATTCACACTTTATAATGTTTTTATGCATTTTCTGGGACTAACCTATTAACAAGATGCCACAGTGCCAGTTCCTGTTTTCTGCTGTTTTTGATTTCAGAAAAGTTAGTTTACAAATATTCTCGGAATTGGACGAAACAAAAGCCCACGGCCCTATTTTCCACGGAGTGTTCCAGAAGACCGAAGAAGAGTCGATGAAGGCCAGCAGGGGGCCCACACCATAGGGCGGCGCGGGGGGCCCCACTGCCGCGCCGACATGTGGGGAGGGAGCCCCTGGCTCCCCCGACTCTGCCCCTTCCCCTATTTATTCCTTCGTCCCCGAAAACCCTAGCGCAGAGAGGCAAAATACCAGAACAGTTCCAAAGACGCCGCCACCGTCAACCCTAACTCGGGGGGTTCAGAAGATCTCCTCCGGCACCCTACCGGAGAGGGGAATCATCACCGGAGGGCTCTACATCACCATGCCCGCCTCCGGAGTGATGCGTGAGTAGTTTATCCTTGGACTACGGGTCCATAGCAGTAGCTAGATGGTTGTCTTGTCCTCTTGTGCTATCATGTTTAGATCTTGTGAGCTGCCTATCATGATCAAGATCATCTATTTGTAATGCTACATGTTGTGTTTGTTGGGATCCGATGAATATGGAATACTATGTCAAGTTGATTATTGATCTATCATATATGTGTTATTTGTGATCTTGCATGCTCTCCGTTGCTAGTAGAGGCTCTGGCCAAGTTGATACTTGTGACTCCAAGAGAGAGTATTTATGCTAGATAGTGGGTTCATGTCTCCATTGAATCTGGAGGAGTGACAGCAACCCCTAAGGTTGTGGATGTGCTGTTGCCACTAGGGATAAAACATCAATGCTTTGTCTAAGGATATTTGTATTGTTTACATTACGCACAGTACTTAATGCAATTGTCTGTTGTTTCAACTTAATACTGGAAGGGGTGCGGATGCTAACCCGAAGGTGGACTTTTTAGGCATAGATGCATGCTGGATGGCAGTCTATGTTCTTTTTCGTAATGCCCTAAGTAAATCTCATAGTAGTCATCATGATATGTATGTGCATTGTTATGCCCTCTCTATTTGTCAATTGCCCAACTGTAATTTGTTTACCCAACATGTTATTTATCTTATTGGAGAGACACCACTAGTGAACTGTGGACCCCGGTCCATTCTTTTACATCTGAAATACAACCTGCTGCAATCATTGTTCTCTTTTGTTTTCTGCAAGCAAACATTATTTTCCGCACCATACGTTTAATCCTTTGTTTTCAGCAAGCCGGTGAGATTGACAACCTCACTGTTAAGTTGGGGCAAAGTAGTTTGATTGTGTTGTGCAGGTTCCACGTTGGCACCGGAATCCCTGGTGTTGCGGTGCACTACACTCCTTCACCAACAACCTTCACGTGGTCTTCATCTCCTACTGGTTCGATAACTTTGGTTTCTTACCGAGGGAAAACTCGTTGCTGTACTCATCATACCTTCCTCTTGGAGTTCCCAACGGACGTGTGCTTTACCGTCACAAGCAGGCGCTGCATGTGATCTGGCTGGGGCGGGATCATGGTTTTGAGGTGCTCAATGAGGCTCTGGTCACCCTGGTGCCTAAGAAGGATGGGGCGGTCAAGCTCCATGATTTTCGGCCGATCAACTTAGTCCATTGCTTCGCATGCTTGTTCACCAAGGTACTTGCATGATGGATGGCACCGCAAATGCATGAGTTGGTTGGCCCGAATCAAACTGCGTTTATCCGGGACAACTTTCTTCTGGTCAAGGAATCCGCCAAGCTTCTGCACAAGAGGAAGATCCCGTCCTTGCTCCTCAAAGTTGACATGTCCAAAGCTTTCCACAGCATCTCCTGGCCATTCGTTTTGAGCGTGCTACGCCAACGTGGTTTTGGCCCAAGGTGAATGAAGTAGATCGATCGCTCTCATCCTCCGCACGGCATCGACGAGTGTGCTGGTTAATGGCTTCGCCGGGAACTCCTTCTCGCATGGTCAGGGCCTACGATAGGGGGATTCCATCTCCCCGCTGCTCTTCGTCATCGCCATGGACGTCCTCTCGACGATGTTCAGGGCCATTGAGCAAGCGGGCTTCCTCTCTGACCTTAGTGAGATCGGGCTCCGGCATCGCGACTCCCTGTAGGCGGACGACGTAGTGGTTTTCGCCAAGCCCGATGACGTGGAGCTCACGGCCGTATCGAGGATCCTTGGCTGCTTAATTTGGAGCTTCGTCTGGGCTTCTGGTGAACTTCCAGAAGAGTTCAGCTACATCGATCCAGTGCCCGGTGGACTCCCTCGATAGCATTGCAGCTGCTCTGTCGTGCCCCTAGCGCAGCTGCCCTGTAAATATCTGGGCCTGCCGCTCTCGATTGGCAAGCCCTCCAAGGCCGATCCACAAGCTGTGATCGATAAGTTGGCTGCGAAGCTTCCACACTGGAAGGCCCGTCTCTTATCCAGGGAAGGGCGCCTCGTGTACGTGCAGGCCGTGATGTCTTTTTTTTTTTTTTTTTTTTTTTTGCATCGGCGGTATACCAGCTTCTAGCGTTTGATCTCGAGTTCTCGACCCGTGGTTCTTCAAAGCCGTCGATAAACTGCGACGAAGTTTCCTCTGGGTGGGCAGCAGCGAGGTGAACGGGGGTTCCTGCACGGTGGCCTGGCATTGGGATCGCCCCAATCTTTTACATGCACGTGAGTGAGGGCCTTCTTGAAATCTGAAAGGAGAAGTTTTTATGGGGCACGCGCCATGTTACAGGAGCTCGTGGCTATGTTTACCTATATATAAACACCACTTCATCGCCCTTTGTTTCCGATCAGTAACATCCGAGGAAATACATGAAAATGTTGAAACGTATGGAGGTAAAGTTGATGAGAGTGAGAAGCATCGAGAAATAAGACACTGCTATCTGCTCAATCGACAGTGCATATGGTTGATTCAGCCGTGCCTACTAGCACTGGCACATTTGCGAAAGCTCGTCCTCTGTGCGAAGATGCTAGCAATATTGCCACAGCGCAATACCAAGTCTCGTCGGCATGTCGTTGTGAAGTGCAGCCAGTTGCGATGCCGGGGATCGGCCGCAGTTCTGCAAGCGCCAGATCATTTGACGCAGAGCTGGATCCCAAACTAACCGCAGTTCTGCCAAGCGCCTCAGCGTTGTCGCCTTGAGGTCGTGGGGGGAGCTCAACTACGCGGGGGCGGAGCTGGAGCCAAAGTTTCCCTGATGCATCTTCAAGTCTGCAGGCTTTGCTAGCTGCATTTTTCTTTCCCTGATGTACCTTTCTCTAGCCAACCTGATGCACTTTAGTCATTGAGCTCACAAATGCTAGACAAAAAAATCTTTGACCCTGATGCATGTGCATCAGGGTTAGCTCAAAGAGCTCCACCCCGGCCCCGGCCAACATAGGTCGCGGCCACGGAGAGTTGTCAACATGTGGTTTCTTTTTTTTTTTTTGAACAAGGTCGTCGGGTGAGAACACCCGACAAAAGCTGCTATTGATAATCTGGATTACAAGAAGACCTCAAGAAATACAAAAATTAGAACTGGGTCTAAGAAAGTAGCAACGAGGACCCTGGAGGAAAAATTGAAACGCGATCAAGTCCTCCGTCCATCTTCTCCAGATTGAGCTCAGGCCAACAGATTGCAACCGGGGAACCAGCCACTTGGAGACGAAGCGCAGGGAGTACCATTGGCAGAGCAGAGCAGCGGCGGAGCGACAGCCCTACTGTCTTTTGGTCCGACGCGAAGAAAGCACGTTGGAGAGGAGCTCCAGAACGAACCTGACGCCAACATCAGTCGACTCTCGCTGCATAACCACCACCATGGAGCTTGTTTAACGAGAGAGAGAGAGACATCAGCGACGAGAACAGCATCAGCATCAAGGAAGAAGCACGACTGAGCAGCACCTCGAGCCCCCTCGCCTCCACGGCCGGCCAGGCCAGAGGGAACCAAAACAGCCCGCCTCCTTGCTCACCTCCCTTGCCACCATGGCCGGCCAAGGGAGCAAGGACACAACCTTCTCCTCTGCTGTTGACTCCTAGGCGCCTTATGTGAGGGCGAGGCCGTCGGCGAACTCCAGTCCAAGATCCTCCATGGATCTGGAGGGAGGCCGCCAGCGACTGGCCGCCTGATGCCGCACCGGAGCATCAGAGAGGCACACCGCCCCTGACACCTCCTGATCAAGCCCTTGCCGGCCACTTCCACCAATCCCCCTCACCACCAAGGCAGGCCAGGAGCGGGGAAAGAGGCAGCAAGAGGAGCTTGAGGGAGGCGACAGTGGCCTTATTACGGAGATCGGACGAGGTGGAGGCGCCTTGAGCTCCGACCGCCGGAGCAGCGAGAAGCACCACCAGCCACGGCCCGCACTGGATCTGGCCGAGAAACCAGGCTTCAATTCCAAACCTAACCGGCAAACCGCCGGGAACTACTCCTAACCTAAACAAACCTACTCCGGCACCTCACCTCCGCCACCTCCGGCCGGCATCGCCGCCGGAGGGGCTCGGGATCGGGCTGGATCTCTCAGAGACTTCTCTGGGTACTGTAGCAAAGAGGGAGGGGGGAGAGGGGAAAGTTCACGACCCAACATGTGGTTTCGAGCAGATGATTACGACAACTCCGCAGGATATTTGTCGCCACGTATTGCAGAAGCTACCATGTAGATCTATTAGTTGCGAGGAGTGAATCGTTATGCATTAAGCACCGGGGACTCAAATTTCTCAAGGCGGCCGTCGGACGGAGTGATTAATTGATTATAGTACTAGCTAGTAATAGTTGAAGAAAGATTCGACCATGTATCTTTCGCACGTACGTGAGTGAGGGACTTCTCCAAATTTGGAAGAAAATAGTTCGCTGTATATATATGTGGAAGCTTTCTCTACGTGTAGAAATCTTTCGCACGTACGTGAGTGAGGGACTTCTCCAAATTTGGAAGAAAATAGTTCGCTGTATATATATGTGGAAGCTTTCTCTACGTGTAGAAAAGAAATTCAAGGGAACTCTCTAGAACTAACTTAATCAATTTCCGGCCACTTAATCTCATATGTAATTTTTTTTAGATAACAGGCAAGATTTGCCGGACTTTAAATTAATAAAGCCATACGGTAAAGGTTTAGATTACACACTGTTGGGCATACAGCTTCGCCAGACACTAGGGTAGGATCAAGTTCAACAAACGCGAGGTAACCACCAAGCCAAACATAAGTAGACATAGAAGAAAAAGAGGGCTTCTCCGCAGACGCCGATCCCCCATCAAGAAACGTCCGCTACTACTTCAGGCTGCTGCCGGCTTCAGCGCCACTTACAACTCCCTTAGCTCGCGTGCCATCCAGCTTAGCCCCACCTTTCCTCTTGACTTGAACTTTAGGCTCCACAGCTGCAAAAAAATGATAATTTTGTAAATAATGTCAGCTGGGTTAGAGATAGTTTTCTTTTCAATAGCGAGCTTGTTGTGTGTGTTCCACAAGGCCCAGGATTGTGCTAAGAACAACACCCACAAGAGCCGCCGCGTATATCCCGAAAAACTCGACAGAATGGCATGAAATTATGCAAAGTTAGCAAGTCGCCAGTTGCACCCTAGCAGCTGACGAGTAACTGCCCAAGCAAACGCAGCCAAGGAGCAAGAGAAGAAAATGTGGCTGGCATCCTCCGGCGCACTACATAAGGCACAAAGGCCATTGGAAGGGCCATGTCTAGTCAAAATCTGTTGTCCCGAGGGAAGTTTGTCGATAGCAAGCTGCCAAGAAAAGATCTTGATTTTTAAAGGGACTTTGGCTTCCTACATGTCCTTACAGTGAGCCACCATCGTGCCGTACGATAGTTTGGTATACATGGATTTTACTGAGCAACAACCAGATTGTTCGAGGTGCCAAGACACCTTATCTTTCCCATCCGTGAGCAGAACCTGATCCATCAAGTCTGCGAGCTCTCTCCATTGACGCAGGCCCTCCTGGTCGAGAGGCCGTCGGAAGCGAACTTGAAGGAAATGTTGTTGTAAGGCATCGGCCACGGAGATATCTTGATTATCAGAGATGGCAAAAAAAAAAGGGAAAGAGTCCACGAGGGGTCCCCTACCAAACCACCAGTCCATCCAGAAATTGGTTCTAACTCCGTTTCACACCTCGTGCTTGGCTCCCACCTTGAACATATGCTTGATCTTATGCAGGCTTTTCCAGAATGGGGATCCTCCCTGACCTGATCCCGAAAACAGGTCCGAGGCGTCCGCATACTTTGAACGAATAAGGCGTGCCCAAATAGTATCTTCGTCTTGGTAGAGTCTCCACACCCATTTCAACAGCAAAGCCTGATTCATTTTCTTTGTGTTCAGCAGCCCCAAGCCCCCAACTTCTTTGGATCGACAGTTGGCCAATTAACTAGATGGTATTTCCTCTTTGGTCCCGCTCCTTCCCAAGAAAACTTGGAGCGGTGAGAGTTAAACCTCGCATGAATCCCGTCATGGAGGAGGAACAGGCCCATCGCAAAAATAGGCAAGTTATCAAGGCAAGCATTTGAAAGAATGAGGCGTCCCCCTGATGACATCAATCTTTCAAGCCACGGTTCGATCTTGGCCGCAAGCTTCCGAACCAAGAACATCCATTGATCAAGAGTCGGCTTCCTATCCGAGATAGGCAGACCTAGGTAGGTGAAAGGGAAGCTCCCAAGCTTGCAGTTGAGTTTGTTGGCAATGGAAAGACGTTCGCTGTTTCGCTGTCCGAGCACAAACACCTCACTTTTATGATAGTTGATTTTGAGGCCTGACATATCCTCAAAACACATAAGCAAGAATTTTAGATTCATAATATCCTCATCCGACCCCTGGATGAGGATGCGTGTATCGTCCGCATATTGGAGGTGAGTAATCCCTCCCGGCAGGAGGTGTGGCACTAACCCGTGTATTTGCCCTGCCGATGCTGCAGCCGCAAGGATCCCAGATAGTGCTTCTCCAATAAAGTTGAAGAGGAGGGGAGAGAGGGGTCTCCTCGTCGAACCCCTCGCTTGTTCCGAAAACGGCCCCACCTCGCCATTGATAGATATATCCGTTTGTCCCCCTGAGACAAGCTAAAGGATTCTATGGATGTAACCTTCATCAAAGCCCTTACAGCGAAGGACTATCCCCAGGAATTCCCAGTTGACACGATCGTACGCCTTTTTGAAGTCAAGCTTGAGAAGCACTCCACTGTGCTTTCTTTTCCGGATGTCATGGATGATCTTCATAAGCGCCGTCAAGGATGTTCCTGCCTTTGATAAACGCTGTTTGGTTCGGGCTAAGGATCCTGTTTACGATAGGGTCAAGTTTAGAAGCATAAGCTTTGGAGATGATTTTGAAGATCACATTGATCAGGGCGATAGGTCTATACTGCGAGATTTGGTCTGCTCCAGGGACCTTCGGGATGAGGGAGAGGATCCCAAAATTCAACCTAGCAATGTCGATGCGCCCCAGCACAAAGTAGAAAATTCATGTGCAAGTAGAAAAAGAGATAGATATATGTAATTTCACAACCATATGCAATTGCACACGAGCTTGTTAGCATAAAACTACCACTTTTATAGCATTTTTTTTTAACTTTGCTACCACTTCATATATTAACAACACAATTCTAGCAAAATCTATTTAGAAAGCGGTTAACAAATGTTCTTTATATATATTTATAATATTTCTAAACATGACAATAATTAACAGCTTACGGGTTAACATTTCGTCTTGCCTTTACTAGACACCTTTGTACCTTTATTTTCAGGAGAGTAGTATAATCCTTCCACTCTTCTTTAGTATACATATTATAATAATATTTTTCCATATTAGTGTACATCTTAACTTTATACTCCACTTTTCAGGAGTAATTAGTAATTAACTATAACACGAAAACAAAGCATTTCTACTCGTTCTATTGGATATCATTATTTTTAATCTAACTTTAATTGGTTGAGTACCCTTATTAAATGACTTACTAATTAGTCTTAAAATTTAAAGAATATAAACTAAAATAGGGATTACTAGTGTACGGTAACTTAAAACGAAGGCCGAGTTACATATAGTCCTTTATTTTCAAACACTTATAATTCATATTTCATAGTTTCACAAAAATCTGAAACATAATTCTAAAGGTAGCCAATGAATGTGTACATGTACTACGCAAAATCTCAATACAAACCACTTTGTGTTCTAGGCTACACAAAAATAACAAAATCAAAATTTGATTTTTATATTTTTGTGTAGCCTAGAGTATAAAGTAGGAGTGCAACGATTTGGAGGACGAGCTACACGCAGCTCCATATGGCAACGGGGACACTAACCACTGGTTATTGCTCAACCATAACCATCCCCGTGCATGAAAATTTTATCCGTCCCCATCCCCACTAACTATCATGGGGCCAGTTCTTTTACCATCTCCATCCCCATCGGGTAAATAAATAACCATCGGTTAACCATCCCCGCTTTAGCTAGTAACTATGAGCCCAAAATAAAATGATAACATGGTAGAATGACAGGCTGGCTAGATCAGGAGTTTAGGAAGGAGAGGCGAGCGTTTGGGAGTTGGGATTTAGGGACTACGGCGGTTGGAGGCGAGAGGGGAAATTGAGCACGATAGGATTAGAGTTTTCTCGTATCTATATATACCTATCTTGTACCATAGTGCCACATGTCATGTGCCTAACGGGGATTTCATGGTTATCGAGTATGGATAGTGGCAACACAGACCCATTCCCACCTTACCTAATGGGGAGAGTTTGTCTCCAATAAGATTCCCACGGGGATGAAGTACTAACCAAAACCGTCCCCTAATAGGTGAATTAACCACCAGGATCGGGAAATGGGGCCCATTGCCAAATTGACACGTAGCTCCTTATCGTTGCCGTTTCTCTAGTCTCGTGATATGGGCCAAAATCAGTTTTGTCCCAATACGAAACAAAATACAGTTCTTATGACAGTGCCACCGTATGGGCTTGGCCCATCAACCTGACAAGCAACCTGGGCCTGAAATCATTAGTGTTGACATCTCCTCGTCGCACCCTGCTCCGCCTGACACGGATGACGGACTCCATCGCTCGACGTTGCTTTACCCAGCTCGCCAACACGGATGACGGATCCCGGCACGACGCTTCCGATGAGACTGGAGAGGCTCCGATGCGCTGCGGATCGAGTCACACCGCCGCCGAGAGAGACCTCATAAGTTATCTGCGACGCGGATCCGGCCACACACCCACCTGGAGCGGCCTTCCTGGTCCTCTGCGATGCGGATGCGGCAACATCACCGGCGGAAGCGGCCTATCTGGTCCCTTGCATCGCGGATCCACGGATTGGTGGACACACGGAGAAGATTTGGAGGTTATCCCCGCCTGATCCGGCGGTGCTGGTGACGTCCAGTGCGTGAGGCAGCCAGGCAGGCTCCTCGGATTTTGTCATCTACGGAGTACATATAATTTTGGAGATTGTTTTTGGTTCACTCTGTTTTCATGTGTGTCAAATCTTTCCACATTTATTTTCTTTGATTTTGGCATCTGCAAAATTGTTCTGTAGATGATTTTTGGTGTGTTTCTCAATTCTTGACGAAGAATGCGTCCATCTTTTTTTAATGAAGAACGAAATCTTTGATTAGCGTTGCTATGGGGAAATTTATGCTATGCTTATTTTCTGCTGCCATGATTCGTTGCTTAGACTTTGAAATCGAGTACCTTGTACAAATTGCCCGATATGTGTTTATATCAAAATCAAGAATCCGGTGCTGATTTTATTCAATTAACATCAAAATTATGTGTTAACCTCGTGTAACCGTCTACAGACTGTAACATCTGAACAGCTTGAATTAGCTGCAGATGCATTCATGAATAGAGCAAGTGCACCCACGTGAATGGACAGTGCAAGTGTTCATGTGCCAGTGCTAGAGTCCCTGAACTAGCAGAGGTCAAATACTTGAGAAATACAACACGTAATACACTGCTGTTCACTAGTATTGCAACAATAATTGCAGGATATAGTAGGTGTGAGCACGAGAGTGATATTTAGCCTCTTGGATGCATATCGTCATTTTATTTTGATACATTTTGTAATGTTAATTTTGTTTGGAAAAAATTCAGGTGTACATCTTCAGATGCTAAACGCGCACAAAGCCTTTCCATTAAAAATAGACTTTTCATTTGTGATGTGTAAATACGGAAAAAGTTGGTGGAAAAAAAAAGGTTTTTTGTGAGACATGTTTTTCCCTTTTCAAGTCGATCATAAAAAATATTGTTTTTTTTACGGAACTATACAAACATACTTAGATTGTCGAGATGTACGTAGAGATGTACGTGCGAATTCTTTTATTGGAATTTTTTGGCAATCAAAAGTATATTTTTTAGATGGAGGGAACATATGCCCGGGAGCCTGGTAGCCGAATTGAATTTCTGGCGTGAGCACATCATATTAACGGTCCTCCTATTTAAAGGGCACGCACTATATATGTTACAACCGCTACTGTGTGCATTATATATACAACTCGATTCTGGTTCTTGTTTCCATCAGACCAACCAACAAATAGATGTGGCAATGTTAACATTTCGGCAGTTAAATTTGATGAGAGTGAGAGGCATGCAGAAAAGACACACTGCTTCGCCGGCGATCTTACCTGCATATGGAAGACTTAGCCGTGCCTACAAGCGTTGGCCTACTTGCAAAAGCTCATGTTCCGTGAGCACCTAGCAACAGGACTGCTGTCACAAGGCAAGACCTGGTCTCTCCACTATGTCGCTGTGAACTAAAAGTGAAAAACCATGCAGATGATAAGATGTCGTGATTTAGAGCTGAATCCCAAACGGGGTCTTGATGCCGAGCAAGATCGATAAGCGGAGTCTTGAGAGCTCAATTGTTGCACCATCAGGAGTCACTGGTGGCCATCCACACCTACTTCCCATAAGGGCCATAGATCTTCCAAAGAGGTTGACGATAGACAATGGTCTTCAGAGGCAATCGATCTCAAGCCAACCTACTTCGAGCCCAAATCAGAGCAACTTTTTCGTCCTAATTTATCGATTTGGGTGGGCTCGGAACAGACGGACATCCGGTTGTTCGTTTGGGTCGCGTACAGACCCCAACGTTGCCACCTATTTTATTTTCTCTTGCCAAATACTCCCTCCGTTCTAAAATGTGACGTTTTGGACTTTTTCCGACCAGGTGAAAAACGTGCAAATTTACGTTTGTACCCTCCTCAATCTGGATCGCGATCGTCTTCCCGCATCATCGTCTTCGATGGCGTTCGGTTCCCAGCGACTCCTCCGCCCCCAGCTGGCACCTCCGCCCCCTGCAGCAGCACCTCCGGCCTCGTCCAGCACCTCCGCCGGTCCTCCCTCAGCCAACACCTCCGGCTCCGTCCAGCACCTCCGGCTCCGTCCAGCACCTCCGGCCCCGCCCAACACCTCTGCCCCCAGCCAGCACCTCCGCCCCCTGTCCAGCACCGCCGCCGCCACCACCACGATATCCTCCATTCAAGCTTCTCTGCGGTCGCCGTGACCGGATCCGGGCGCCCCGTCGCACCATCTCTCCACGCCTGCTGCCAGAACGCCGGCGCTCGGCCTTCAGTCCCGGTTCCACCCATTCTTTCAACACCTCCTGTGTCCGCCGGCTGCGTCGAGGATCCCGGGCTTCGGGGTGTCGATGAGGCCATGCTGGATGCGCATCCTCGCCAGCTGCTTTACTCCCGCCGCTGCATTAGTTGCTGGCTTGCTGCTGCTGCTGGGATTCTCGCCCGTCGGAGGTCCGACTCTGCCGTTGGACGGGAGATGGTGCAGCGCTTTCCTCGATGAGGGCTGATTGGCCCAGCGTCCTTCCTCTGCCCGGCTGATGCAGATGGTGCTCGAGACCATGTCTGGGTTGTCGCCCGCTTTTCCGCGTGTTGCTGCTCCCGCCTCCAACGCGGCCTCCACGAAGAATGGTCAGTTGCTTCACGAGCTCCATTGGGCATCCAGGCCACACCGTCACTGCACCTCCTCAGCTTGATACGCCCGTGGCTGCAGACCTTGTGGACGGCCATGGATGTGAGTTCTCTGGGCCAAATCGGATGACTTCTGCGCCATTCCGTCTCCCCGAATTCATCACACGGACGGCTCCTCCGGCGTGGTTGATGGATCGATGTTTTCGGTATCTCTCCGAGATACCAATCTTTGCTACTTCGATGTGTTCTTCTCCTCCAGCCCTACGCAGATCGTTGTGGTTGTGCTCTTCTCCTCCGGCCCTGCAACAATTGCTGACCCACATCAGTACAGACTCCTGGGACCTCAACTATACTCCACCCGATGAACAAGTAGATGAACAAAATGCTGGAGTAGATGAAGAAATGGATGTGCTAGAACATGATATTGTGCTGTATTGTGCTATTTTTCCTTGTGTACAAACTGCATCTACTGAAATTATTGTGTACTCCTAAATTACAGGCAGCGTGGAGTAAGTTTCAGACATGACAATTAACTCAAATTGGCTCTAATTCTATCAGGTACTCCCAGAAATTACATACTCAGTCTGGAGTATGTGTAACATGCGACACAAAGACAATCCCAGAAAATGCTCAGTCTAGATAGTAAAAATAAACTAAGGTATCATGTGAAAGCAACCAGATCTTTAGACGGACAATACCAGATCTTTAGTCTGGACAGTTTAGAGTACAATCATGATAAATCATGAGATACTCGAACATAATACCCTGCTAACAAGATACATAGCCTCAAACATAAATAACAGGAGTAGAAGATTGCAATAAAATAGGTAAAGTTACCGGCTAGTCGTTTTTTCTACTTTTTGGGTCTGATTATTGAACTAGTTCACTCTGCAATTTCACATCACTTCCCAATAATACAGTAGCGGCACAAGAAATCCAAACAACCAGTTAAGTCAATTAATCATCAAGGTTCAGTACCAGACTCAAATACACACAGGCGTTGAGGTAAAACTGCTCAGATACAAACAAACCGACAGATGCACACAAGGTTCAGTTAGTGATGATTAGAAAAGTAGAAATGTGAAGTCAAGACATGGACAGTAGCAAATGAAATAAATATACATGGAGCATTTGATATTTGGGTTAAGGTAAAGCAAATGTCCTACACAAAGCATCAAGCAGCCTACTCAAACCAATGTCTATATATTTGAACATAACTGCAGTAAGAGAGCAGATCCAGAGTACATCTGGATATAAGCAACCCCACATTTATACTCCATAATAAACACGCTTGTTCTCAGTAAAGCTACTACTTCGACAGAGAAAATTGGGAGCAAAACTGATTTTTCACATAAGTAACTCGAAGACTATACAAGAATGAATATCAATGAACATGAAAAGTTTACTCCATAACAGCAACCGGATGAAAAGTATGAATATCAATGAGCAATGAACATGAAAAGTTTACTCCATAATGCAATCACCTTAAGTAGATCATAACAGTATCCATCAACAACAGCGTAGCAACTTATTCAAACTAGAATCAGACACAATCCATAAATACGAATTGCAATATTAACAGTATTCAAGGCCTGCGTAGACGGAGCTCTTAAGGTGATAAAGATGGACTAGATATATCTGAAAGCACATACATAAAAAATTCAACAGCTCTTCCATGCGTTCAGTGTCTAGATCTTGTAAGCAGATCTCTGAACAATCACATAAACAGTCTAAAAATGGCATGTTTGTGACAACACAAAGTACTACTCGGTCCAGTAAACATTCACCGTACTACTCTCAATGAACTGAACAGAAGTTGAGCTATCATTCCGGACATAACAACAATGAGATGGAAGGACTCGACAGTTCGACAGTGTAAAATGATCTGGAAGTTGAGCTCAAGCCATTCCATAGTTGAGCTCTCTTCATGTTTGTAACAAACCACTTGCTTCCAACAATGTTAATCACTTAATATAATGATCTGCTAATTTTAATGGCCAGAACTGATATGAACAATGGCCTTCTATTCATTAGAACGGAGGTTGTAAATAAAAGACAGTGATCATCAGACCGATCGTCAATGCTAAGAACTGTGATCATAATATCCTAACAGAGCTTGCAGAGAGATCGGAATTACTGTACTTTGTTGCAGTGGGGAATGAGTTCTTGCAGAGCCCTCATCTTCTCGTTGATCCTGTCCCTCCTCCTCTGCATCCGTCAGATGATCCAAGCGAGGGTTAGCACTCAGCAATGGCTGCCAGAACAAGAATATTTCAAGCAAGACCAAAGTATTTAATCAGGTACGTACCATCTCCGAGAGGTTGTGCACTTGGGCTTCACGCCGCCGTTTGCTTGTGGAAGAAGGCTCAGGCTTCGTCACGGCAGCCGAATGAGCAGACTAGTACGGGGTAGGGATAGGAGTGGCGCCAGGGCTAGTAGCATTGGCAGCAGCAGTACCTTCTCCTGGCGGCGCAATCTTATCGAAGGAGTCGCCGTCCTGCGCGAGGAGGACGGTTCCCCAGTGGCAGCAGGCGCAGATTCCCCAATGGGGGAGATGAACCCGTGCTTATCAAACATCCCGAAGTCAATCGAGGCGGAGGCGGGGAGAGTGGAGCAAGAGTAGCAACCGTCCGTGGAGGATTGGGAGCGGCCGACGTCGGTGGCCACCGGCGGTGGCATGAGCAATCCAGACCGCCATCTCTCACGGTGATCCGCAAACCCAGCCATCTCTCACGGTGATCGGCGAACCCAGCCAAATCGTCGCCGGAGCACGCAGATCCAGCGCCCCCTTTTCCAGCAGCAAATCGCGCACGCAAATCTAGCGCGTCCTCTCCCAGCAGCTCGTCGCCGGCTCGTGAAAATGCGATCTTTGACCTCCGAGCATTTGCGTCGTTGCAGGCGAGATCCGAGAGGATGCAGGGTGGCGGGGAGCGAGATGGCGCTGGGGAAAGTTTAGGAAGATGCCGGCGGCGCTGTGGCGCGAGAGGAAGACGACGCCGGAGGTGGCCGCGGCGACCTGGAGGAGCGAAGGGAGGAGAGCAGGAGCGAGGAGCGTATCCGTGAGAGAGGTAGCGAGTTGGAACGAGGCGTCCGCGCGCGACGCGATAAGGGGCAAAACGGGAAACTCACATTATTCCATAGCGTGAGAAAAAGTGAACGTGGAATCCCCAACGTCTTACATTTCAGAACGGAGGGAGTAGTACTAGTATTAGTACTGCGTCGAGGAGGCCAGCTCTGCCTCGGCGTTCTCCGCCCTCCGGCGCGCCCCTGCAGCATGCCCGCATCCACGGCCCCGGCGTGGTGCTGCTCAGCCCGGATAGCCTCCCGCTCGCCAATGGTAGCGGCAACGGCAACAGCTCGAGCTGGAAGCTGTCGTTGCTGGCGCCCAGGCCGAGCACAGACGCTGTCGCCGGCGATAGCTCGCGCCTAGCGTCCTACCTGCCCCCCCCCTCGCTGGAGCAACACATGCCCGCGAGGTCGCTCCCTCGCTGGAGCAGCACAAGTCCACGCGACTCCTCCCCTGCCGACGCCCGCCCCCGTGCCGGAGATGCCCACCCAGGTGCACCGCCGCGACACCTCCCATCTGCTGCCCACCCTGACCCCCGCGCCCGAGACCCAGACCAGGCGCGCGGTGCAGCCCCGGCGCGGGCGCGGCCGCGGTCGGCGACGCGCGCATGCTGTGGCGACCGACGCCCTGCGCAAGCTTGGCAGTGGCGCGAGCTTGGCCGTGGCGCGAGCTGGGAAGGCCATGGCGCGGTGGTCTTCGTCTTGCTCGTCGGCGTCGAGGCCGGCAGCGCGGAGCTCATTTCGGCTCCGGCGACTTCCAGCCTCCAGGCGAGGGCGACGAGCGGAACTTGGCTAGGCGAGCTCCAATGCGGCGATCTCCAATCCATGGCAAAAAGCAAACATAGAGGACAGAGGAGAGAGAAGATGTGGGGGCTTGTGGTTGTATTTTCTATTACTGGCAGATGGGCCAGGAGTGGACATGTGCGGATAGGAAGGAACGTCCGCGCTCGTCCGAGCTCGTCACAAAGCCTCCCGATTTGAGCAGAGCTTTGGATCGTACCGGAGGCTGCAGCGGTTCGTTTTGGGATTGGATCTGTGGGTTGGGTACTACTTTTACCCAACCGAATGTACGCAGATGTTTGGGATGGGTTTGGGTCTCCCCCATTGAAGATGACCTTACACACTACCCTCTTACATGTTCCTGTACGTATATACCGATTCCAGAAAATTATATTATACGACGAGAGTACACTAAATCATACTACGCTATCATAGTCTTGTGGCACAGTCGCACAGATTAAGTGGTACTGGTCCAAACACTGCATTTCCTTATACTTTAAAATGGATAAAATAAAAAACGAACCCTAAATTCGAAGACCAAAGAAACATAATCTTGGACTCTTAATCCTGAAAATCTGCACGCCGAACTCTTATATCCCGGTCTATTTTTAACCTTGTGGCCGTTTCGGCTAGGATTAGCTGATATGGCAAGCTGGATGGTGGGCTCCACTTGCTTTGTTTTTCCTATTTCCTATTTCTTTTTTCATTTTCTTTTCTCTCAGAACATTTCCTAGAAGTGCCAGTGTAGTACAGCCCACGGACATGACCGCGCCGGCGAGTGGATCCCCTCGTTGGACGAGCTCCAAGGCGGTGTCAACATGGGAGGCTAGAGGAGCTTCCTGTCGTAGCTCGTACATGCCCCTACTGGAGGTTCTGAGCTCCATCGTTGTCGGAATGTCGCCACTCTGGCGAGCAATTGCCGCCGCGAGGAAGCAACACTGTTGCGATCCAACCACCGGATGAGCATCCTGGAGCCGAGGCGCACCTCCCATATGACTCCATCAAGCTTGGTGATGGCTGTGAAATACACCATATTTTTTTGTGTTTAAACCCTTAGCTAAGTCAAGAAATTAACTAAGTTTACCTCTCAACTTGTGACTAATGTCTAATCAATGCAAAGATGTGCAACCTCTTCTATTTTTGAATGTTCTGCAGGAAATCACGTCATAATGACAAATGAAACTGCAATTACTGAAAAAAATCA
This sequence comes from Lolium rigidum, assembly GCF_022539505.1. Lineage (NCBI taxonomy): Eukaryota > Viridiplantae > Streptophyta > Magnoliopsida > Poales > Poaceae > Lolium > Lolium rigidum. The sequence continues at coordinate 147,564,300 of NC_061514.1, forward strand.
CGTCAGGAGCATGACAAAGTTTACTACGCTCGGAAAGACCGACGGTTCCAGGAGCTTTAACGGACATCGGTATGGGCAAGCCCCGCCCGTACCTTCCACCCGTACCATGTGCCGCTGCGTTCCCGAGGTCAAACCCTATAAAAGTCATGAAGGGACCGACACTGAAAAGAGAGTCATTCGTCGCCAAACCGAGCCGCCATCCACTAGACCCATCTACACCACACCGAATGAGATCCATCACCATAGTTCATCCATCCTATCTTCCATCTCCTCCATAGCCATAACCATCACCATTATAATAGAGATCTCCTTGAGAATTGGCGACCATTGTAAGAATATTGTGATTTCATTTACACAATAATTTCTATCTTTGTATTTGATCTTGATATTATGTGTGAGTAGTCCTCACGGGCCGTGGGTTCGGATGAATCCTCGCAACGTTCATGTGCATCTAATCTTATGTTATGTGCAAGGATTGAATAGGAGTTTTTCAATCTTGTATCCTTGTCTCTTTGCCTCGTCTTGATGATCTGTAGGTACCCATATCATTCGAATCGATCAAGGAAAGAGGTGGGATGATTGGAGAACGGCATGGTACCGCCAAACCTCAATGACAGAAGGGAAAGTAACGGTACATGTTTAGTGATTCATTCGGGATCATGGCACAATCGTTTAGCTTAAGGCTTTGATCTGTATTCATTTACTTAATAAATGTTGTTGTTTGAAGTTGTAAGGACAGTGGTTGGACCATTAAGCTCTTGTCACCTCTGGCTTTAGGGCAAGAGTATTTACTGAATGCGCTACTCACAAATCTCATATCTCTATTTTATTTGTTACACATGTGTGCTTCAATTATATATGTATGCATAGTTGCAGGTGAAATCTAAACCCTGACCTATTTCCATCATTAAACACAACCCCTTAAAAATAAACTAGATAGATCCGGTGAGCTGAAGATAAACTACACTAACAAGTCTTATAGATGTTTCCTTTACACCATCTAGCAGTGCTTCCCAAGATTCGATTAAACTTAGGTCTTCAAGGGAAAAATGATTATCATACTACAATCCTAATCTGGATCGAAGGTATCACTCGGCAAGGCCATGAATAGCCACCTTGAAGAAGGCTGAGCCGAGCACTAACGGCTTCTTCAACTAAATGATCATGCCATTGCTGTGGCCATCCCAAAGTCCACCCTGTCGGCAAGTCGTGGACTCGTCCTCTCGCATCTCCCCGTAGAAGGAATCGACCTAAACCCCCACACCCCCCAAATTTCCAGTTTCTGTCTCCGGTCTAGCGCCACCTCACATCAACCTTCCCCGCCGGCGAACCCCGACCATCCCGACCATGTCTTCGTCCTCCGGATGAGCGCATGGTGCCAACGACCCTCTTCTTGTTCCTCTACTCCCAACGTGACCCGTCGGACCTCTGCGTTGCCGCACGGACGCACCTAGCCACACGCCTCTGTGTTGTGTTTGACCAGTAGATAACATACATAATGTTTGGGGAAAAGAAGAAAAAAAAATGTATATGACATGTGGGTCCCACATTCAGTGAGAGGAGCTTATAATCTTGGCCGCTATTGTCGCTTTCCTGGTGTACCAAAGATGTCCAAGGTTTAAAATAGACCAAAATCAGACAATTGATAGTACAACTTTTGGGAATTAGAAGTTGAAGATTCGATTTAGCTTTTGCATACAAATTCAAGATTTGTTTTAAACTTTTTCCCTTTAAAATCGATCTTGCATGCCATAGCGATTGAGTCCGACTTTAATACTCCATGCATGGCGTCCATACGATTCTGTTGGACCTGCCCCTGGTGGCGAGTACTTCCCACTTCCCAGCAACTTCAACGACGAAGCTTTCGGCGCGTACGTCGTACCGAATAACCGCCGAGGCTTGTATTCCCTCCAATTCTTTTTAATTAACTCGAAATTAATCGGAGTGAGTACGTGCTAGAGTGCTAGCTAGCTAGCAGGTTGATCCAGCAGAAACACTTGTGTTTGACGTGTGTGCGTGTACAGCTGAATTGATCAAGCCCTTGATGATTAGCTATACATACATGGGTGATTGGGTGTGCCTGGACTGAGCACTAGCAAAGCTCGCGTGTTGCCGGAGAGCAAGGGACAATCGCATGTCGTCTGAAAATAATCGACGAGCGGGACCGAATCCAAGAGCTTCACCGGTATTTACCGGGCGCCGGCCCCATACAAACTGGGGAGAGCTGGAAGAGGGCGGTCATCAGTTCGTCGTCTTTCTTCTTCCGCTTGCGTTGCGGGTGGGGCGGAGTCCAGATTCCAGAAAGCAGCGCTACTGAAACCCACAGACGTACGGAAACACGGCCAGGACGTGAGGTTCCCTGCCTTAGCAGGCACCACGAGGCCAGCTTCAGACCGACGTCGATGAGCGGCAATCGGCAGCGACGTCTGATAGAGGCGACGCATATGCAACCCTCTATTACGATTCTAATCCCCATCATTGATGTAACTAGAGGGTGTACCGAAGTAAAAGTGATGGTGCAACTGAGTTTATCTTCATATGAAGATGTTGCTGGGGAAGAGATCGACTTAATTCATATACTATCTTGTAATGTTTTAGCCTTGTTTAGTTTTGTTATGTACTCTGTGTGAGTTACTTTGATACGGACGCCAGGATTTTAGGGAAAAGTGTGGTTGAGCATGTGCGCTCCACGCACCTTATCATTTTTTTCTTTTTTATCTCTCAAATTATATAATGTTTTGATTAATTTTTTTTTGCAATTCACTCAAAAATAACAAATAGGATGGAGGAAAGTATTTCGGATTTTTTGTGCAAATTTAAATTCAAATTATTTAAATTCAAAATAAATTGTTGAAATACATATACAGATAATGACATAAAAAATCCAAAATAATTTCCCACATTTCAATTGTTATGTTTAAGTGATCTGCAAATTTTTGAGTTCAAACAATTTATGGTATGAGAGATAAAAAAATGAGAAATTATTTGAGAGGGAAAAAAAGAACTTGCACAGATCTAGATACAATATAGACGGTCTGGATAGGGTGCTCACCAAGCACCCCTCTGAAAATCCACTCTCAGGATTTTAACCTTCTTCTCACTGTAATGTTCTCTCTTGAATTCATCCACCTCGTGTTGATTTGAGCCTTTGCGTATAGTTGTTGGGGCACTGAATTCAATATATCATGTGGTAAGAAAAAATAAACTCCAGACCTGTTTACCAGCATTTAAGATGGGTAATTGATACAATCTATATTTTCAGAATGCAGTCGTACTCTTGAATGAATTAGCACCCTATCATCTTACCTATCAAACTTATTTAAAAGCCAAAGCACTGTACGTGTGATTTCCTCTGTTCATTGCGTCTATATATACAGAATTGACTCTTCTTATTTCACGAGCGATAAACTAGCTAGCTAGCTGGGATTGTCGAAAAGTTCGGAAGAAATGCTTGATGAGAATGAGAGGTATCGAGAAGGAATGCACTACAATTTGTGACTTCCTGCTTGCATAGTGTATGGCTACAGCTTGCCGGGTCCGAACGAGAAAAACAACCATGTTTGTCAGCTCATGTTGTCCATCTAGGTTAGTAAGTGTATCAGCGAGAGATCTGATAGAGCAGCGGTGACGCTGCAGTGGCTCATCATATCTCTGTATTATAGGGTGGCACATGGCGATCAACGAAATTTAGATCACATCATCCTGATCGTGTCTCTTGTCGTTTCTGATTATCTCATACCCTGCGTCGTTGGTGGTCTGCGGGGCCGGAAGCACAATAAGAACCATGTAAAAATAACAGTTTAATATAGTAGTATATTCATTGGACCTGTATCATCTCACTGTTACATTTCCCGCGGAGAACTACATGCCACCGCAGTCGATTTTTTATTCAGCTATATTGAGTTGAACCTCCTTTGTAAATTTGCCATGTTTTTAATGGATCACGAGAAGGAGTAGTTCAGTGTTGCCGTATTTATTGGGGAATAGTTACAGAGATAATTTTAGTAAAAATACTGAGAATAAAAAGGATGAACTTAGAAAAGGGCGAATGTGTTTTTAAGCCGAAAACTGATGTAACAGTTCCGATTAATTTCGATGCATTCTCAGCAAACACGCTTGGTTCGTCGTTTCAATCTAGCCCAAAACGATCGTTTTGCCATTTTCTCCCTAAAAACCGTGTCACCTCAGTAGGTCCGTTTTTAATCCAGCGGGAATTTGTGTGCATAGTGATTCACGCTCCTCATTTAATCCGGCGGGGAATATTTTCCAAGTTTTTAAGCGGGGCCGTAGAGGGAGAGCCCTAGCGGGAGTCTGGATCATCCTTACTTTGGGGCCCAGGGCAGGGTCATACTAAACCTCCTTTTAAGTCTCCAGATCCCAATTTTTTTTTTGTTTAAGGGCTGTAGTTTGGAACCTTCTTGGAGATGGTTTGAAAGGTTTCTCGCAAGTGGAATCAACCGTGTCTCTTAGAGCATCTCCACCGGTGGCTCGCAAATAGGCGCCAGCAAGGGCGCCGGCAGGGGCGCGGCAATGCTGTATTGGGGCGCCGGCACAACATCCTTTATTTGGGATGTTGCTCCCACACCATCGCCCCCATAGTGTAGCCTCAATAGAAATATAAATTTAAAATGACATTAAAAACAGAAATTCATATGAAATTTATACAAAAGTAACTCGAATTTAAAACTTAAACTAATCCTAATCTACTAGCCGTCGGTTGGGGGGCGCGACGGGTCTGCCTCGTCGTCGTTCTTCTCCTTTGCCGCTTGCGTCCGTGCCTGCTTCTCGTCCCTTTCTTCGCGCATCCGGCGGTGGAGCATGGTGGCCGACGTCGCGAGAGCACTCGCCGGCGGCGCTGTCCCCGCGCTTCTTGGCTTTCCCGAGAAGCCTCGATCTCGGCGCTCCTTGCTCGCTCGCGGGCGAACATCTCGTAGTGGCGATGAGTGTTGAGCTCGCAGAGCTTCTGTCGCTCCACTTGCATGAGTAGGCGTCCCGCCTCCTCCGTGGCCGCTCACTAGCGCGAGATCTCGAGGGCGTGCTCGAGGTTCGCGTCGTTGACGAACTCCCGCTCCTCCTCCTTCAACCGCTGGTAGCGTTGCGCGTCTCGGCGACGCGAGGATCGCCGCCTGCTCGGGGTCGGCGGGGGCTCGCGGCTGCTCGCCCCACCGTGCCGCCTCCTCCGGTGCCTCTGCTTTCGCGTTTACGATGTAGGCCTCGTACCACGCCGCGAACCATGGGTCCTCATCGTCGTCGGAGCTGTACTCCGTGTCGGGCGGCGGCTGCGGCTGCGGTGGTGGTGGAGGCGGCGCGCGGCCGTTAAGGCCAAGCATGGAGTCCGTCTTCTTCAGACGGCGCGGCATTTTAAGGTGGAGAGGAGAGAATGGAGCGGCAGCGGTGGTGGAGATGAGAGGATAGCACCGCGGTGATGGACGGTGTACGTACTATATAGCGGTGACAACTACCCACATTTACGGCGGCGTAGGCGACTGGACGCCGCGTGGCCAGTCGCTACCCTCATGGCAGCCTCGGTTTCCGCGTGGGAGATCATTAAACGCCGACGATCAACCTTCCCGCGTCGAGGCCGATGCGAACCATCTCGTCCTCTCGCTGACAAGGCGTCCCACCCGCGAAAATCGTCGTGCCGCGAGGCGCCGGCGCGCCCAATTCGCGCCCTTCGCCAAGGGGCCGGCACGGGGTTGCCGGCGAGATTCTATTGGGCTCGAAAACTAGTCGGCGCCGTTTGGGACGCACCGGTCCATGCCCAAAAACCACGTCGGCCCCCAAATCGCTATCGGGGCCGCCGGTGGAGATGCTCTTCTTTGGCATGTTTTCTAAGCTTTTTTTTCTTACGAATATTTTTATTGATTGTAGACTTAAGGTAACTTAGGTACAGTTGTGAGTCCATTAGATGGAAAACCAGGCAGACTAATATTTGGGCACTCATCTTCACCATGGTAACTAACAAGGGAGGAAATATCCTATGGTAAGTGGTAACACATGTGTATTCAGCTAATATTTGGTAAATTGTTTGAAACTGCACATCATCCAATAGCTTATCGGTTAACTTTTCGTCCTTCCTTTACTCTACGTCACCTTTATTTTCGGGAAGAAAACTGTATTGCAACAAGTAGTAGGTGTGAGCATATGCCGTATGTAACTGTCCACCTATTTCACGGGTACGCACCATGCGACAGCTGCTCATCACTCTATACACATATATAGTACAACACTTTATTCTTGCTTCTTGTTTCCATCAGACTAGCAGAGGAATAGATGGCAATGTTGGAATTTCGGGAGGTAAGTTTGATGGGAGTGAGAAGCATCGAGGCCGGAAAATAATGCTGCTGACGTGCTACATCATCCTGCATATCGTAGATTTAGCCATGCCTAATAGCGTTGCTATACATGCAAAAACTCATGTTCTGTGAGCAGAAGTTCCAGGCACTGCAGCACCGGAGGACCTAATCGCGCCACAATATATTGAATTGCAGTAAGTAACCATGCACGAGATCAGACGTAGTTCTGCTGCAAGCGCCAGATGCTGGGATATAGAGCTGGATCCTCAGTGGGCTCTTGCAGCTAAGGGTGATCGCGTAGAGGCATTGGGAGCTTAATTGCGCCAGCATCGGGAGTTAGTGGTAGCCATCGACACCTATTCCCGTATTCCCACCTCACTTGGTAACTGCTAGACTGCAACCAGGTTTTGGCTTGTACCAAACGCGATCGTATGCAGGCTGATAGTCTTTTTTTTTTTTGAAACGGAGGCAAGAGCTTTCGCCTCATCCATTAATTAGCGAAGGTGCTCCGGTTTTAGGAGAAAACCGGGCGAAAATCTACAACAGAGCCAAGCCCACACCCACCCACAAGACGCCACGAAGGGCACACCGAGCTACCCACAGAAGCTACACAAACGTGAAGCTCGAGTTAGCCTATGCCAAACGAGATGACTCCCCAAGAAAAGGCCGGTAGCTCCGATTCGACGACGAGCCCCGGAGAGGAGATGCACAAGACCTCCGCCGAAAAGGACCTTCATCGCCGGACCACCCCTCGAAGGTCATCGTACACCACCCAAAGGCAGCTTCGACTTCACAGCAAGAGGAGGCCAACCTGAAGACATTCGGACACGCCGGGATGAAGCCGACTAACATGGTCTTGAAGCAACCAAACCATGCTCAGCACCATTGTCGTTGCCGCCAAGCCCACCGTCGAGAGTCACCTTATCGCCCACACGACCCAAGGCCAAGCACCCTCGAAGATGACGAACATTCGGAGCCGCCGCTCCGACATACCGCTGCTCTCCGTCGCGTCCCGCGCGCCCACCAAGACCACCACCTTCCGGGGCCGCCGCCCGACGTACCACCGCTCGCTCTCGAGCCGCAACGCCCGCACGAACCGTCGGCCCGCAACCCAAGCTGCACAGGGCAAACGACCGCGAGACCACGGGCATCACACCAACTCATCCGGGGCCGCCGCCCCGACATAACGTCCGACCGGTCCCCTCTAGGACGCGTGCGACCGAGCCGACTACCCTGCCGCCGATGCGGCCACTGCCGCCACCCAAGCCTTGGCAAGCCTCATCCCCTCACCATAGAGATGCCACGCACCGCCTTCCGGGGCCGCCGCCCCGGCTCACAGCCACCTACCCGAGGCCGCCGCCTCGACATCCTCCAACGCAGACGGTAAGGCAACGCAGCCGCGCAACCGGACCACCCTCGCCAAGTGAAGGACATGCCCTCCAAAGACGACGCCTCCAAGAAGGGAAGCGACGAGGCCGCCGCCGTCGCCCGCTCCGGCCGAGGCAAGAGCTTGGGGTTTCACCCGGAGGGCACGAATCCTCGAAGGCAGAAGAGGTAGGAGCTCCACGACGATGCCTTCAAGAAGGGAACGGCGCCCGGGGCGTCGCCATCGCCGGCACCGACCAAGTCGGGCAGAGCTTTCACCCGAGCAAGCACCCTCCAGCCGAGGCTTACTACACTGGCAGGGCAGCCGGAGCACGCCATCGTGCGCGCCATCACCGTCGTCCACCAAACCCAACACCTGCGGCAACTCCCGCTGACCAAAAGATCTGGCCAGATTGACCAACTGCGTGCTCCACGCCGCGCAGCCCTGGGCAACATCCACGCCGCAACCCCTGCAACCGTCGTCGCCGAGCCCTCCCCGGCCGCCGACGCGCAGCACAGCCCCGCCACGGACCGTCGCCGGCGCGAGGCCAAGACAAGATCTGGCCGAGCCCGATCCGTCGTGCCCCGCACAACCCGGCCACGCCCGACCACCGGCGCCTCCACCCCGACGAGGGAGAGCACCACAGCTTCCCGGGGCCGCCGCCCCGGCTTCCGCGCGCCGGCGAGCTCGCCGTCGTCGTCCCAGTCGCATCGACCAGGCCACCGGCGCCACCTCCGTAGAAGACGAGCCCCCCGAGCCACCTTTGGCAGCCGGGCCCGCCGCCACCGCGGCAAGGGCCGGCGGCAGCGGCGGAGGAGGCCGGGGGAGGGCTAGGCGGGGCGGTGGCGGAGAGGTTGCCCCCGGTGCCGCCTGGGTGCGACACGGGGGGTCTGCAGGCTGATAGTCGTGGGATCACAATGGCATGTATTGCATAGTAATTAGGCTGCTTTAGTCCTGCTTCAATCCAGTACTAATTCTTGTTTTGCGCGACAAGATGTGAGCGCCCCCTGCAACCCTAATAGTAACAGGGAAGGGTTTTTAGAAATCTTTCGAGAAACATTCGATCAGCATGTAGCTAGTACAGGTACAAGACTGAGGGCTTTCCCCAAATGTGATTTTTTTTTTTGCTGTATATGTGAAGCTTTCTCTAATTCTGGAAACGGAATTTTATGTTAGCTATGTTGGACCTTTCTTGTCGTGCCTCTGTGGCTAAGCTGTAATGCCCAGCAGTCTGTAATCCTAACTGGCTACCGTATGGCTTTATTAAGTTAAAGTCGGGCTTATCTGCCTGTTTTCTAAAAAAAGCGGAATTTTATGTTATACGACTAGGGTACACCATCATAATCCTCATTTTCGAATGCTGCACCATCATAATCATGACGCAAAAGTGGTACTGGTCACCCAACCATATGTTGCTCGGGAAAGACCTTTGCCAACTTGCTCCTCGCCGGCGCCGCCGGTCCGCTCCACCTCCAGTGGCCTTGGGGCCTTGGAGGTGTGGCGGACCACGGTTCCCGCCGGCGGGGAGTTTCCGTTCTTAATTTAGTTTACTTTTCGGTCTCTTTTTTGGGATGGTGAGACGGCGGCTACATCCCGAAGTCGGAATAAGGTCCTCCCGCCCTATCCTCGCTCCGGTGGTGCATCTAGCGCTGACGGAGGGCGTGTGGAGTTGTGTGCCCGTCGGATCACCTGGGATCTGGTCGGATTTCGTCTTTGTTGGTGTGGTTTCATGTCAGTCTCTTCCGATCTACGGTTGTCATCATTGGCGATGGTTGCTGCTCTGGTGCGCTGGTCCTTTGGGACCTTAGCACAACGACTTCCCGTCTGTCTACTACAACAAGCTCTACTACGACAAGCTTTGCTTGACTCCGGCGATGGAGGGGCAAGGACAGCGGCGCGCCTTCGGCTCGTGCTAGTGTTTGTAGTCGTCGCTAGGTGGTTCGAGTACCATTTAGTAATTTTCTTTACGTTTTGGATTATTTGTACTACTGTTGATGATTATTAATAGATCGGTGGATTTCTCGCAAAAAAAAAGAATTACTGTGATAGACAAGGTCGGTCGGTAAAACCCTTTCCCGCCTGACTTTTTGTTGAAGAAAGCAGTTTTCCCGACCAATTTTGCTGTCGCTGAATCTGTGATATGGTGCAGTGCATGCATTTCCACATGTATCAAATATATTTAACTATTATATTTTATTTTACACGTAAAGTGAAAGTGATGTCTCGAAATAAGGGTTGGGATATGTATATGTAAAGGTTGCTCGCTTGATTTGCAGATTCCCATGTGTCAAGCACATTCCGAATAGTTTGAAATAAAAATCTTATTATCAGCCTAGTTGCATATAATCTTCTTTCAGATATTTTTAAATTAGTTTGTTGTTTGTAGTATTTTTAAACAATGCAAAGTAATTAATAGTGTTGTTTATCTTTTTGCGATGAATAGTGTCGATTATCTTGCATGCCTATCTTGCAAGACAAATTAGTGTGTTCAGTCTTTCCTGAGGTGGATTGATTATATTCGTGCAACCTGGATTTTGACAAAGAAGTGACGGACTGCTCCACAATAATCCCTGCAAATTCCTAGCCCTAGAAAAGCAAAAAATGGCCAGGCAAAAAGTAGTGATAAAAAAGAATATGTATTTTCTTTACTCTTGGGTAATACTATAAGCAGGATTTATCTAATACTTGGATAGAAAATTGTGTATTTTGTTTCTAAAATTGCGTAGAAACTTTTGTAGGATCCCATAAGAGAAATGTTATAAACATTGTACCCCTTTTTGTAATATCATCGATTGCATTATAGATCCCAGGGCATGGCTCCTACGCCTCCCACACCACCACCGCCGCCGCTGCCACCCGGTTACTTTGAGTGGCGCGCCGCCATGGCCGCCGTTGCGGCGGCCAAACCCTCCACATCCACACCTCCTCCTCCTCCACCACCTCCTCCTTCTACCTCTATAACCACCATCAACTTTGCCGATACAATATCCGATGTCACAGCATTGATTCCTATTACACTAGATCTTCCCAAAGACAACTACTACCATTGGCGTCTTCTTTTTGAGGTTTATCTTGGACGTCTGCAATCTTCTCGATCACATCGACACCAACGTTCCGCCGCGCTCCTCGGATCCTTGCTTGGGTCAAAGATGATCTTGCTTGTTATTCGAGTGGATCTACCGGCGGGTGAGCACCTAGATCTTCAATTTAATTAGTCTTCCACGCCGCCACCAGCGCCGCCATTCTCTGGGCGGCCCTCCGCCAGCTTTTCCAGGACAATGTTGACGCCCGTGTCAACACCCTTAACACGGAGCTTCGCAGTACTGTTCAGGGCGACTCCACCGTTGGCGTTTACCGCCGGCGTCTCGAGACTCTCGCCGACGAGCTTCGTGAGCTTGGGGATCCCATCGATGACAAGCAACTCATCAAGATCCTCCTCATCGGCCTCAGCGATCGTTTCGACAAGCAGTCCTCGTTTATTCCCATGATGAGGCCTCCCCTACCTTTGATGAGGTCCGATCTATGCTTACGTGGACGGATCACACCATTACCACCAAGAAATCTCGTAACCATTACACCTCCACCGTACACCAAGTTGCCTCGAAGGTGCACTTTAGTTAGCAAACGCATTTTGCCAAAATTTGCTCACCAACTTGCCATTTGGGGGCCTAGTGATAACTCCCGAAATTGTTAACTTTTATAAAATATAATTTCTAGTTTATAAATATATTAAGGAGTAATTTTTATAGAACAAATTTGGCTTATCATTTTAGAAAAAAACGGTTACCTTACGAAATGATTATATGTCTATTGCCAAATTCTGGGTAGCAAATAAAGAAACCTGCTATTTTAAAATATGTTTGTGCTGCTACTCTTTGGTCTGTTTGGAAGTTTAGAAATAATATGATTTTTATTGGTCAATCTTGGTTAAATTCGCACCAGATTCTGAGAATGATCTTAAACTTAGTCAAGAGATGGAAGATCATCTTAAAAGAAAGCATGTCTGCAACCGTGGGACAATTCTATCGACCTCGTATTCTGGATGTATCTCTTTGGCCAAAATAATTTTGTCATCGTATTCTCTGTATTCTTTGCGGCCAAAAATGTTTTCCGCATGCCTACGATTTAAACCTTCTCAATATAATGTGAATGTTTAGGGGTCAATATATCAAAAGAAATAAGCTCCACATCTGTTTACCAGAACTTTAGATAGGTGAAATCTATTTTGAGTATATCTCATATGCCTAATGAAGTACATTAGTACTACACCTTAGGAAACTGATATCTTTACTTTTAAGAATGTAGTAGTACCCCAGCAGTAAACCCGAGTAACTGTAGAACGAATGCACTAGTAGAGAAACCCCTTTAGTACCGGTTCCAAAGGGCCTTACCGGTACTAAAGATTCGATACTAAAGGCCTCCACCTTTAGTACCGGTTCGAACCAAGTACTAAATGTGCCTCCACGTGGGCACGCAGGAGGCCGCGGGGCTTGAGACCTTTAGTACCGGTTCGTAACACGAACCGGTACTAAAGGCTATTTCGTTTAATTTTTTATCCATTTTTTTCTAATTATTTTTTACTTCATCTTTTATTTTATTTTTTCACTCCTTTTTTTCAGAATTTCTAGTATTTCCGTTAGTCTCTAACTATATTTAATCTCTAGTCAAATTACTTACCCATGGTCAAACTTCCCGGTCGTTCACCCATCCTCACACTACTCCAGCACTAGCACGCTTAACTTCCGGTTTCTTCCGTCTCACTTCCAAGTGCTTCGCGCGCATGTTGTTGATAGTAGTATCATATCAATCCTATTAAAATGTTGGTCGATGTCACACTTTTTTATTGTTTAAATTCCAAATAATTTTTTTAATAAACAAAATTAATGATGTAATAATAATGTTGAATAAATAAATAAAATTAATTTTTTAAATTTGTATTCTTTTAAATTATTTTCTAAATTTTTAATATTTTTTTTGCCAAACCTAAAACCTGAAAATTTGAAAATATTATAATTTGCTAAAAGTAATAGTAATATTCTAGGATTCAAAAAATCTTATAATTATTAATTTTAATTTTTAAAAAATAAAAAAATATATAAATTTCTAAATTTACGGAAAAAAATAAAATCTTCCTGCTTTCATATTTTCATTTCAAATTTTGAGAATCTAAAAACTGGCTAACCGGGTAAACCCCGGTGAATTCGGATGTAACTTTTTCCCACGATGATTTTGATATATTATACTTTATTTTCCGACGTCGTATGCAAAAGTTAATGCGGTTTTACCATTTTTCTAACTTTTTTAGCAAAAAAAGTCAAAATTCGAATATCTTAATTTCACCGAATAGTAGGTTGCATAACATATAAGAATCTGAAAATATTTTATTTTTTAAAGTTTCTATCATTTTCATTTGTATTTTACAAAGCAAAAAGGCGATCCACGGGGGGTGGGGGTGACACGAACCGGTACTAAAGATCCTTTGGAACCGGTACTAAAGGTGTGGACAGGGCAACCGGTACTAATGCACCCTTTAGTACCGGTTCGTAAGGAAACCAGTACTAAAGGCTTAGACGGAAGCTCCTTTTTCTACTAGTGTGAGTACCATATCATCTTACATATCCCCAACATGCGCGGTTCATTGGGTCTATTTATATAGAATTCCGCTAGCTCTTTTTAATTCATGAGTACCAACCGATAAACAAGCGGGCATTCCTAAAATGTCTAAGAAATGTATCATGAGATTGTGAGGTATCAAGAAAGAAGGTACTAGAGAATCAACCGGTTGTTGGATGGTTAGGAGAGCAGTGGTACCTCTAGCTCTATCGAGAGATTAAACCTCCTCATAAAAGACGAATATTTTCGAGTGGGAGGCGATGTTCCGTCGATAGTGAGGCGTACGTAGTGACTTCATCAATCTCAACATCCGTCGGATCAATTTTTAGACTCAACCTCTCGTAGGTGCTCATAAAGTATTTGTGATTGTCTATGTGTACGGTTTTGCAAAAAAAAAAGTATAAATGGAGAGGATTCCTATCGTTGGCAACACCTCAAGAGGGATACCAACAAGTCTTGATAGAGAAAATTCCTTATATGACACTGGCTTAAAACCAAGTTCCTTATTTGACACTAGATAAACTTTTTTTCCCTATATGACATCTTGTCTTAATTTCTTTCCTCCTATGACACTCTAGTGCATTTTGTTCACCAACGGTGTTAAGGGAGACGTGAAAAATACCATTTTACCCCTAGTGCATAATGTGACAAAAAACTGTACATAACCATTTGAGATCACATAATTTGGTCACTGAACACATTCTAGTTCAGAATTTAGGCAAGAAAAATGAAAATTTTGGCAGAACCTACTCAGTTTTTTTACCATGTCTCATACAATTTATATATATCTCACACATTTCATATATATATGTGTGCAAAATGCACCACAACATGTACAACTACCAGGACGGCACAAAAGTAGTAGTTCACACATGTTCCCACATCAGCAATAGTTCAAATGCATTAGTTCATACCGGTTTCACCATACATGACGTTTCCTGGGTTCATAGACACATTTTGCAACTTCCCATATAGCATTAGCTAAGAATGCAACTCATCAGTCCAAGTACTGTTGCAATGCTCGAGAAATAACAATTGGCCTGAGTACAGTACTTGCTAGTATAGATGGTCATCATATGCAGTCTCCACAGTGTCACATACAGATTGATATCTATGGCGTCGGGCCAATTGAAATTGGAATTATAGTTTGCACGATTCCATAGGGTCCCAACCTGAGCCAACCCTGCAGCCGCACCATGGCATGCGCCCCCAGCCACGCCGTGGTCTAAGCCCCCATCCGCGCCGTCGCTTGAGCCCGCAGCCGCGCCATCGCCTGAGGCCGCAGCAGTGCCGTCGCCCGAGCCCGCAGCCGCGCCATCGCCTGAGGCCGCAGCAGTGCCGTCGCCCGAGCCCGCAGCCGTGCCATGGCCTTGGCCCGTTCCTAGGTCGCCGTCCGCCGCGGTGCTTGCTCCGACGCCCGCAGCCACACCTTCCATGGTACCTCAACTCACGCCACCGCCGCCTCAACGCGCCAGCACTCCGCCGCTGCTGCTAGGGCTAATGATAAGAGGGGACGAGACAAGGACTGGAGGAGAAGGATAGTTCGGCCGGATTCGGCCAGCAGGTTGCCTTCTTTGGTTTGATTATAACAAGGGGTATTTTTGTCCGAACGGATATTTTTTGACGGGAAAGACTGACGGAACAGACGGTAGTGTCACAAAAGGGAAAAGTTTAAGAAAAGATGTCATATAGGGAAGAAAATTTTGTCCAGTGTCAAATAAGGAACCTAGTTTTAAGCCAGTGTCATGTAAGGAATTTTCTCGTCTTGATAAGGACCAAGTCGTCCATCTAGGTACCGTGTGAACTAATGGACCATAGATGACTAGGGTAAACTTTTGTCTCCGACTCCGATGGAAGCCATTGAATCCGTATGATAAAATAAAATAGTGTGAGCACAAAAAATGATTAAATCTGATAGCTAAGCTTGCTTGAACAAGACTAAAATGTATTAATGCAGAATATTAGGGAGAGTGTACATATATATATACACAATTTTTTTAGTTGTTTTTCTTTCTTGGACTTTTTTTTGTTCCTACCAAATTATACATTTCGATGTTAAATATTTGTAATTTTTTTTGCAAAATTTCCACCGATCTAATAGTAATCATCAGCAACAGTAAAAATAACTTTAAAAGTAGTTTTACATACAGAGATGCACACATTTAGCGATATTCAGTATCCCCAAGGTTTATTTCCGGAGTGTTAAAGTTGTGTTCAGGTTATTTTTTCAAAAGTACTACGAAAAGTTGAGAAATTATACAAGTATCCATTTCTTCTAAAAGTACTAGATTTTGTCAATCAACTTAAGCTGATTTTTTAATCCACACACAAACATGAACACGTTAAACAAAATTAGTGACATGTGTCAGTTAACATATAAAGACCACTCAGTTAACACTAATTAAGATTTCTACTCCCTCTGTTTACTATGTAAGAATTTTTAGATTTTCCAAAATGCATATATTTAGACGTATGTCAGTGTATAGGTGCACTCTTTTTGGTTCCTATCTGGTCCAAGGACAGAGCCAGGAATGTTACTTGGAGGGCCAATTGAACAAAACTTTTCTTGGAAGGGGCCGGATAGGCAAATATTCAAAAAATTTGGGAGCAATT
>NC_061514.1:147580287-147618097 GCF_022539505.1 Lolium rigidum
TCTGACGACGGATCCGGCCACACTCCCACCTGGAGCGGCCTTCCTGGTCCTCTGCGATGCGGATGCGGCAACATCACCGGCGGAAGCGGCCTATCTGGTCCCTTGCATCGCGGATCCACGGATTGGTGGACACACGGAGAAGATTTGGAGGTTATCCCCGCCTGATCCGGCGGTGCTGGTGACGTCCAGTGCGTGAGGCAGCCAGGCAGGCTCCTCGGATTTTGTCATTCGGAGTACATATAATTTTGGAGATTATTTTTGGTTCACTCTGTTTTTCATGTGTGTCAAATCTTTCCACATTTATTTTCTTTGATTTTGGCATCTGCAAAATTGTTCTGTAGATGATTTTTGGTGTGTTTCTCAATTCTTGACGAAGAATGCGTCCATCTTTTTTTTAATGAAGAACGAAATCTTTGATTAGCGTTGCTATGGGGAAATTTATGCTATGCTTATTTTCTGCTGCCATGATTCGTTGCTTAGACTTTGAAATCGAGTACCTTGTACAAATTGCCCGATATGTGTTTATATCAAAATCAAGAATCCGGTGCTGATTTTATTCAATTAACATCAAAATTATGTGTTAACCTCGTGTAACCGTCTACAGACTGTAACATCTGAACAGCTTGAATTAGCTGCAGATGCATTCATGAATAGAGCAAGTGCACCCACGTGAATGGACAGTGCAAGTGTTCATGTGCCAGTGCTAGAGTCCCTGAACTAGCAGAGGTCAAATACTTGAGAAATACAACACGTAATACACTGCTGTTCACTAGTATTGCAACAATAATTGCAGGATATAGTAGGTGTGAGCACGAGAGTGATATTTAGCCTCTTGGATGCATATCGTCATTTTATTTTGATACATTTTGTAATGTTAATTTTGTTTGGAAAAAATTCAGGTGTACATCTTCAGATGCTAAACGCGCACAAAGCCTTTCCATTAAAAATAGACTTTTCATTTGTGATGTGTAAATACGGAAAAAGTTGGTGGAAAAAAAAAAGGTTTTTTGTGAGACATGTTTTTCCCTTTTCTGTCGATCATAAAAAATATTGTTTTTTTTACGGAACTATACAAACATACTTAGATTGTCGAGATGTACGTAGAGATGTACGTGCGAATTCTTTTATTGGAATTTTTTGGCAATCAAAAGTATATTTTTTAGATGGAGGGAACATATGCCCGGGAGCCTGGTAGCCGAATTGAATTTCTGGCGTGAGCACATCATATTAACGGTCCTCCTATTTAAAGGGCACGCACTATATATGTTACAACCGCTACTGTGTGCATTATATATACAACTCGATTCTGGTTCTTGTTTCCATCAGACCAACCAACAAATAGATGTGGCAATGTTAACATTTCGGCAGTTAAATTTGATGAGAGTGAGAGGCATGCAGAAAAGACACACTGCTTCGCCGGCGATCTTACCTGCATATGGAAGACTTAGCCGTGCCTACAAGCGTTGGCCTACTTGCAAAAGCTCATGTTCCGTGAGCACCTAGCAACAGGACTGCTGTCACAAGGCAAGACCTGGTCTCTCCACTATGTCGCTGTGAACTAAAAGTGAAAAACCATGCAGATGATAAGATGTCGTGATTTAGAGCTGAATCCCAAACGGGGTCTTGATGCCGAGCAAGATCGATAAGCGGAGTCTTGAGAGCTCAATTGTTGCACCATCAGGAGTCACTGGTGGCCATCCACACCTACTTCCCATAAGGGCTAGACTTCAAAGAGGTTGACGAAGACAAGTCTTAGGGCATCTCCAACACTTCGACCCAAATCAGACAACTTTTTCGTCCTAATTTATCGATTTGGGTGGGCTCGGAACAGACGGACATCCGGTTGTTCGTTTGGGTCGCGTACAGACCCAAACGTTGCCACCTATTTTATTTTCTCTTGCCAAATACTCCCTCCGTTCTAAAATGTAAGACGTTTTGGACTTTTTCCGACCAGGTGAAAAACGTGCAAATTTACGTTTGTACCCTCCTCAATCTGGATCGCGATCGTCTTCCCGCATCATCGTCTTCGATGGCGTTCGGTTCCCAGCGACTCCTCCGCCCCCAGCTGGCACCTCCGCCCCCTGCAGCAGCACCTCCGGCCTCGTCCAGCACCTCCGCCGGTCCTCCCTCAGCCAACACCTCCGGCTCCGTCCAGCACCTCCGGCTCCGTCCAGCACCTCCGGCCCCGCCCAACACCTCTGCCCCCAGCCAGCACCTCCGCCCCCTGTCCAGCACCGCCGCCGCCACCACCACGATATCCTCCATTCAAGCTTCTCTGCGGTCGCCGTGACCGGATCCGGGCGCCCCGTCGCACCATCTCTCCACGCCTGCTGCCAGAACGCCGGCGCTCGGCCTTCAGTCCCGGTTCCACCCATTCTTTCAACACCTCCTGTGTCCGCCGGCTGCGTCGAGGATCCCGGGCTTCGGGGTGTCGATGAGGCCATGCTGGATGCGCATCCTCGCCAGCTGCTTTACTCCCGCCGCTGCATTAGTTGCTGGCTTGCTGCTGCTGCTGGGATTCTCGCCCGTCGGAGGTCCGACTCTGCCGTTGGACGGGAGATGGTGCAGCGCTTTCCTCGATGAGGGCTGATTGGCCCAGCGTCCTTCCTCTGCCCGGCTGATGCAGATGGTGCTCGAGACCATGTCTGGGTTGTCGCCCGCTTTTCCGCGTGTTGCTGCTCCCGCCTCCAACGCGGCCTCCACGAAGAATGGTCAGTTGCTTCACGAGCTCCATTGGGCATCCAGGCCACACCGTCACTGCACCTCCTCAGCTTGATACGCCCGTGGCTGCAGACCTTGTGGACGGCCATGGATGTGAGTTCTCTGGGCCAAATCGGATGACTTCTGCGCCATTCCGTCTCCCCGAATTCATCACACGGACGGCTCCTCCGGCGTGGTTGATGGATCGATGTTTTCGGTATCTCTCCGAGATACCAATCTTTGCTACTTCGATGTGTTCTTCTCCTCCAGCCCTACGCAGATCGTTGTGGTTGTGCTCTTCTCCTCCGGCCCTGCAACAATTGCTGACCCACATCAGTACAGACTCCTGGGACCTCAACTATACTCCACCCGATGAACAAGTAGATGAACAAAATGCTGGAGTAGATGAAGAAATGGATGTGCTAGAACATGATATTGTGCTGTATTGTGCTATTTTTCCTTGTGTACAAACTGCATCTACTGAAATTATTGTGTACTCCTAAATTACAGGCAGCGTGGAGTAAGTTTCAGACATGACAATTAACTCAAATTGGCTCTAATTCTATCAGGTACTCCCAGAAATTACATACTCAGTCTGGAGTATGTGTAACATGCGACACAAAGACAATCCCAGAAAATGCTCAGTCTAGATAGTAAAAATAAACTAAGGTATCATGTGAAAGCAACCAGATCTTTAGACGGACAATACCAGATCTTTAGTCTGGACAGTTTAGAGTACAATCATGATAAATCATGAGATACTCGAACATAATACCCTGCTAACAAGATACATAGCCTCAAACATAAATAACAGGAGTAGAAGATTGCAATAAAATAGGTAAAGTTACCGGCTAGTCGTTTTTTCTACTTTTTGGGTCTGATTATTGAACTAGTTCACTCTGCAATTTCACATCACTTCCCAATAATACAGTAGCGGCACAAGAAATCCAAACAACCAGTTAAGTCAATTAATCATCAAGGTTCAGTACCAGACTCAAATACACACAGGCGTTGAGGTAAAACTGCTCAGATACAAACAAACCGACAGATGCACACAAGGTTCAGTTAGTGATGATTAGAAAAGTAGAAATGTGAAGTCAAGACATGGACAGTAGCAAATGAAATAAATATACATGGAGCATTTGATATTTGGGTTAAGGTAAAGCAAATGTCCTACACAAAGCATCAAGCAGCCTACTCAAACCAATGTCTATATATTTGAACATAACTGCAGTAAGAGAGCAGATCCAGAGTACATCTGGATATAAGCAACCCCACATTTATACTCCATAATAAACACGCTTGTTCTCAGTAAAGCTACTACTTCGACAGAGAAAATTGGGAGCAAAACTGATTTTTCACATAAGTAACTCGAAGACTATACAAGAATGAATATCAATGAACATGAAAAGTTTACTCCATAACAGCAACCGGATGAAAAGTATGAATATCAATGAGCAATGAACATGAAAAGTTTACTCCATAATGCAATCACCTTAAGTAGATCATAACAGTATCCATCAACAACAGCGTAGCAACTTATTCAAACTAGAATCAGACACAATCCATAAATACGAATTGCAATATTAACAGTATTCAAGGCCTGCGTAGACGGAGCTCTTAAGGTGATAAAGATGGACTAGATATATCTGAAAGCACATACATAAAAAATTCAACAGCTCTTCCATGCGTTCAGTGTCTAGATCTTGTAAGCAGATCTCTGAACAATCACATAAACAGTCTAAAAATGGCATGTTTGTGACAACACAAAGTACTACTCGGTCCAGTAAACATTCACCGTACTACTCTCAATGAACTGAACAGAAGTTGAGCTATCATTCCGGACATAACAACAATGAGATGGAAGGACTCGACAGTTCGACAGTGTAAAATGATCTGGAAGTTGAGCTCAAGCCATTCCATAGTTGAGCTCTCTTCATGTTTGTAACAAACCACTTGCTTCCAACAATGTTAATCACTTAATATAATGATCTGCTAATTTTAATGGCCAGAACTGATATGAACAATGGCCTTCTATTCATTAGAACGGAGGTTGTAAATAAAAGACAGTGATCATCAGACCGATCGTCAATGCTAAGAACTGTGATCATAATATCCTAACAGAGCTTGCAGAGAGATCGGAATTACTGTACTTTGTTGCAGTGGGGAATGAGTTCTTGCAGAGCCCTCATCTTCTCGTTGATCCTGTCCCTCCTCCTCTGCATCCGTCAGATGATCCAAGCGAGGGTTAGCACTCAGCAATGGCTGCCAGAACAAGAATATTTCAAGCAAGACCAAAGTATTTAATCAGGTACGTACCATCTCCGAGAGGTTGTGCACTTGGGCTTCACGCCGCCGTTTGCTTGTGGAAGAAGGCTCAGGCTTCGTCACGGCAGCCGAATGAGCAGACTAGTACGGGGTAGGGATAGGAGTGGCGCCAGGGCTAGTAGCATTGGCAGCAGCAGTACCTTCTCCTGGCGGCGCAATCTTATCGAAGGAGTCGCCGTCCTGCGCGAGGAGGACGGTTCCCCAGTGGCAGCAGGCGCAGATTCCCCAATGGGGGAGATGAACCCGTGCTTATCAAACATCCCGAAGTCAATCGAGGCGGAGGCGGGGAGAGTGGAGCAAGAGTAGCAACCGTCCGTGGAGGATTGGGAGCGGCCGACGTCGGTGGCCACCGGCGGTGGCATGAGCAATCCAGACCGCCATCTCTCACGGTGATCCGCAAACCCAGCCATCTCTCACGGTGATCGGCGAACCCAGCCAAATCGTCGCCGGAGCACGCAGATCCAGCGCCCCCTTTTCCAGCAGCAAATCGCGCACGCAAATCTAGCGCGTCCTCTCCCAGCAGCTCGTCGCCGGCTCGTGAAAATGCGATCTTTGACCTCCGAGCATTTGCGTCGTTGCAGGCGAGATCCGAGAGGATACAGGGTGGCGGGGAGCGGGATGGCGCTGGGGAAAGTTTAGGAAGATGCCGGCGGCGCTGTGGCGCGAGAGGAAGACGACGCCGGAGGTGGCCGCGGCGACCTGGAGGAGCGAAGGGAGGAGAGCAGGAGCGAGGAGCGTATCCGTGAGAGAGGTAGCGAGTTGGAACGAGGCGTCCGCGCGCGACGCGATAAGGGGCAAAATGGGAAACTCACATTATTCCATAGCGTGAGAAAAAGTGAACGTGGAATCCCCAACGTCTTACATTTCAGAACGGAGGGAGTAGTACTAGTATTAGTACTGCGTCGAGGAGGCCAGCTCTGCCTCGGCGTTCTCCGCCCTCCGGCGCGCCCCCTGCAGCATGCCCGCATCCACGGCCCCGGCGTGGTGCTGCTCAGCCCGGATAGCCTCCCGCTCGCCAATGGTAGCGGCAACGGCAACAGCTCGAGCTGGAAGCTGTCGTTGCTGGCGCCCAGGCCGAGCACAGACGCTGTCGCCGGCGATAGCTCGCGCCTAGCGTCCTACCTGCCCCCCCCCTCGCTGGAGCAACACATGCCCGCGAGGTCGCTCCCTCGCTGGAGCAGCACAAGTCCACGCGACTCCTCCCTGCCGACGCCCGCCCCCGTGCCGGAGATGCCCACCCAGGTGCACCGCCGCGACACCTCCCATCTGCTGCCCACCCTGACCCCCGCGCCCGAGACCCAGACCAGGCGCGCGGTGCAGCCCCGGCGCGGGCGCGGCCGCGGTCGGCGACGCGCGCATGCTGTGGCGACCGACGCCCTGCGCAAGCTTGGCAGTGGCGCGAGCTTGGCCGTGGCGCGAGCTGGGAAGGCCATGGCGCGGTGGTCTTCGTCTTGCTCGTCGGCGTCGAGGCCGGCAGCGCGGAGCTCATTTCGGCTCCGGCGACTTCCAGCCTCCAGGCGAGGGCGACGAGCGGAACTTGGCTAGGCGAGCTCCAATGCGGCGATCTCCAATCCATGGCAAAAAGCAAACATAGAGGACAGAGGAGAGAGAAGATGTGGGGGCTTGTGGTTGTATTTTCTATTACTGGCAGATGGGCCAGGAGTGGACATGTGCGGATAGGAAGGAACGTCCGCGCTCGTCCGGCTCGTCACAAAAGCCTCCCAGATTTGAGCAAGCTTTGGATCGTACCGGAGGCTGCAGCGGTTCGTTTTGGGATTTGATCTGTGGGTTGGGTACTACTTTTACCCAACCGAATGTACGCAGATGTTTGGGATGGGTTTGGGTCTCCCCCATTGAAGATGACCTTACACACTACCCTCTTACATGTTCCTGTACGTATATACCGATTCAAGAAAATTATATTATACGACGAGAGTACACTAAATCATACTACGCTATCATAGTCTTGTGGCACAATCGCACAGATTAAGTGGTACTGGTCCAAACACTGCATTTCCTTATACTTTAAAATGGATAAAATAAAAAACGAACCCTAAATTCGAAGACCAAAGAAACATAATCTTGGACTCTTAATCCTGAAAATCTGCACGCCGAACTCTTATATCCCGGTCTATTTTTAACCTTGTGGCCGTTTCAGCTAGGATTAGCTGATATGGCAACTGGATGGTGGGCTCCACTGCTTTGTTTTTCCTATTTCCTATTTCTTTTTTCATTTTCTTTTCTCTCAGAACATTTCCTAGAAGTGCCAGTGTAGTACAGCCCACGGACATGACCGCGCCGGCGAGTGGATCCCCTCGTTGGACGAGCTCCAAGGCGGTGTCAACATGGGAGGCTAGAGGAGCTTCCTGTCGTAGCTCGTACATGCCCCTACTGGAGGTTCTGAGCTCCATCGTTGTCGGAATGTCGCCACTCTGGCGAGCAATTGCCGCCAGAGGAAGCAACACTGTTGCGATCCAACCACCGGATGAGCATCCTGGAGCCGAGGCGCACCTCCCATATGACTCCATCAAGCTTGGTGATGGCTGTGAAATACACCATATTTTTTTGTGTTTAAACCCTTAGCTAAGTCAAGAAATTAACTAAGTTTACCTCTCAACTTGTGACTAATGTCTAATCAATGCAAAGATGTGCAACCTCTTCTATTTTTGAATGTTCTGCAGGAAATCACGTCATAATGACAAATGAAACTGCAATTGCCGAAAAAAATCACGTCGAGAGCATGACAAAGTTTACTACGCTCGGAAAGACCGACGGTTCCAGGAGCTTTAACGGACATCGGTATGGGCAAGCCCCGCCCGTACCTTCCACCCGTACCATGTGCCGCTGCGTTCCCGAGGTCAAACCCTATAAAAGTCATGAAGGGACCGACACTGAAAAGAGAGTCATTCGTCGCCAAACCGAGCCGCCATCCACTAGACCCATCTACACCACACCGAATGAGATCCATCACCATAGTTCATCCATCCTATCTTCCATCTCCTCCATAGCCATAACCATCACCATTATAATAGAGATCTCCTTGAGAATTGGCGACCATTGTAAGAATATTGTGATTTCATTTACACAATAATTTCTATCTTTGTATTTGATCTTGATATTATGTGTGAGTAGTCCTCACGGGCCGTGGGTTCGGATGAATCCTCGCAACGTTCATGTGCATCTAATCTTATGTTATGTGCAAGGATTGAATAGGAGTTTTTCAATCTTGTATCCTTGTCTCTTTGCCTCGTCTTGATGATCTGTAGGTACCCATATCATTCGAATCGATCAAGGAAAGAGGTGGGATGATTGGAGAACGGCATGGTACCGCCAAACCTCAATGACAGAAAGGGGAAAGTAACGGTACATGTTTAGTGATTCATTCGGGATCATGGCACAATCGTTTAGCTTAAGGCTTTGATCTGTATTCATTTACTTAATAAATGTTGTTGTTTGAAGTTGTAAGGACAGTGGTTGGACCATTAAGCTCTTGTCACCTCTGGCTTTAGGGCAAGAGTATTTACGAATGCGCTACTCACAAATCTCATATCTCTATTTTATTTGTTACACATGTGTGCTTCAATTATATATGTATGCATAGTTGCAGGTGAAATCTAAACCCTGACCTATTTCCATCATTAAACACAACCCCTTAAAAATAAACTAGATAGATCCGGTGAGCTGAAGATAAACTACACTAACAAGTCTTATAGATGTTTCCTTTACACCATCTAGCAGTGCTTCCCAAGATTCGATTAAACTTAGGTCTTCAAGGGAAAAATGATTATCATACTACAATCCTAATCTGGATCGAAGGTATCACTCGGCAAGGCCATGAATAGCCACCTTGAAGAAGGCTGAGCCGAGCACTAACGGCTTCTTCAACTAAATGATCATGCCATTGCTGTGGCCATCCCAAAGTCCACCCTGTCGGCAAGTCGTGGACTCGTCCTCTCGCATCTCCCCGTAGAAGGAATCGACCTAAACCCCCCCCCCCAAATTTCCAGTTTCCTGTCTCCGGTCTAGCGCCACCTCACATCAACCTTCCCCGCCAGCGAACCCCGACCATCCCGACCATGTCTTCGTCCTCCGGATGAGCGCATGGTGCCAACGACCCTCTTCTTGTTCCTCTACTCCCAACGTGACCCGTCGGACCTCTGCGTTGCCGCACGGACGCACCTAGCCACACGCCTCTGTGTTGTGTTTGACCGAGTAGATAACATACATAATGTTTGGGGAAAAGAAGAAAAAAAATGTATATGACATGTGGGTCCCACATTCAGTGAGAGGAGCTTATAATCTTGGCCGCTATTGTCGCTTTCCTGGTGTACCAAAGATGTCCAAGGTTTAAAATAGACCAAAATCAGACAATTGATAGTACAACTTTTGGGAATTAGAAGTTGAAGATTCGATTTAGCTTTTGCATACAAATTCAAGATTTGTTTTAAACTTTTTCCCTTTAAAATCGATCTTGCATGCCATAGCGATTGAGTCCGACTTTAATACTCCATGCATGGCGTCCATACGATTCTGTTGGACCTGCCCCTGGTGGCGAGTACTTCCCACTTCCCAGCAACTTCAACGACGAAGCTTTCGGCGCGTACGTCGTACCGAATAACCGCCGAGGCTTGTATTCCCTCCAATTCTTTTTAATTAACTCGAAATTAATCGGAGTGAGTACGTGCTAGAGTGCTAGCTAGCTAGCAGGTTGATCCAGCAGAAACACTTGTGTTTGACGTGTGTGCGTGTACAGCTGAATTGATCAAGCCCTTGATGATTAGCTATACATACATGGGTGATTGGGTGTGCCTGGACTGAGCACTAGCAAAGCTCGCGTGTTGCCGGAGAGCAAGGGACAATCGCATGTCGTCTGAAAATAATCGACGAGCGGGACCGAATCCAAGAGCTTCACCGGTATTTACCGGGCGCCGGCCCCATACAAACTGGGGAGAGCTGGAAGAGGGCGGTCATCAGTTCGTCGTCTTTCTTCTTCCGCTTGCGTTGCGGGTGGGGCGGAGTCCAGATTCCAGAAAGCAGCGCTACTGAAACCCACAGACGTACGGAAACACGGCCAGGACGTGAGGTTCCCTGCCTTAGCAGGCACCACGAGGCCAGCTTCAGACCGACGTCGATGAGCGGCAATCGGCAGCGACGTCTGATAGAGGCGACGCATATGCAACCCTCTATTACGATTCTAATCCCCATCATTGATGTAACTAGAGGGTGTACCGAAGTAAAAGTGATGGTGCAACTGAGTTTATCTTCATATGAAGATGTTGCTGGGGAAGAGATCGACTTAATTCATATACTATCTTGTAATGTTTTAGCCTTGTTTAGTTTTGTTATGTACTCTGTGTGAGTTACTTTGATACGGACGCCAGGATTTTAGGGAAAAGTGTGGTTGAGCATGTGCGCTCCACGCACCTTATCATTTTTTTCTTTTTTATCTCTCAAATTATATAATGTTTTGATTAATTTTTTTTTGCAATTCACTCAAAAATAACAAATAGGATGGAGGAAAGTATTTCGGATTTTTTGTGCAAATTTAAATTCAAATTATTTAAATTCAAAATAAATTGTTGAAATACATATACAGATAATGACATAAAAAATCCAAAATAATTTCCCACATTTCAATTGTTATGTTTAAGTGATCTGCAAATTTTTGAGTTCAAACAATTTATGGTATGAGAGATAAAAAAATGAGAAATTATTTGAGAGGGAAAAAAAGAACTTGCACAGATCTAGATACAATATAGACGGTCTGGATAGGGTGCTCACCAAGCACCCCTCTGAAAATCCACTCTCAGGATTTTAACCTTCTTCTCACTGTAATGTTCTCTCTTGAATTCATCCACCTCGTGTTGATTTGAGCCTTTGCGTATAGTTGTTGGGGCACTGAATTCAATATATCATGTGGTAAGAAAAAAATAAACTCCAGACCTGTTTACCAGCATTTAAGATGGGTAATTGATACAATCTATATTTTCAGAATGCAGTCGTACTCTTGAATGAATTAGCACCCTATCATCTTACCTATCAAACTTATTTAAAAGCCAAAGCACTGTACGTGTGATTTCCTCTGTTCATTGCGTCTATATATACAGAATTGACTCTTCTTATTTCACGAGCGATAAACTAGCTAGCTAGCTGGGATTGTCGAAAAGTTCGGAAGAAATGCTTGATGAGAATGAGAGGTATCGAGAAGGAATGCACTACAATTTGTGACTTCCTGCTTGCATAGTGTATGGCTACAGCTTGCCGGGTCCGAACGAGAAAAACAACCATGTTTGTCAGCTCATGTTGTCCATCTAGGTTAGTAAGTGTATCAGCGAGAGATCTGATAGAGCAGCGGTGACGCTGCAGTGGCTCATCATATCTCTGTATTATAGGGTGGCACATGGCGATCAACGAAATTTAGATCACATCATCCTGATCGTGTCTCTTGTCGTTTCTGATTATCTCATACCCTGCGTCGTTGGTGGTCTGCGGGGCCGGAAGCACAATAAGAACCATGTAAAAATAACAGTTTAATATAGTAGTATATTCATTGGACCTGTATCATCTCACTGTTACATTTCCCGCGGAGAACTACATGCCACCGCAGTCGATTTTTTATTCAGCTATATTGAGTTGAACCTCCTTTGTAAATTTGCCATGTTTTTAATGGATCACGAGAAGGAGTAGTTCAGTGTTGCCGTATTTATTGGGGAATAGTTACAGAGATAATTTTAGTAAAAATACTGAGAATAAAAAGGATGAACTTAGAAAAGGGCGAATGTGTTTTTAAGCCGAAAACTGATGTAACAGTTCCGATTAATTTCGATGCATTCTCAGCAAACACGCTTGGTTCGTCGTTTCAATCTAGCCCAAAACGATCGTTTTGCCATTTTCTCCCTAAAAACCGTGTCACCTCAGTAGGTCCGTTTTTAATCCAGCGGGAATTTGTGTGCATAGTGATTCACGCTCCTCATTTAATCCGGCGGGGAATATTTTCCAAGTTTTTAAGCGGGGCCGTAGAGGGAGAGCCCTAGCGGGAGTCTGGATCATCCTTACTTTGGGGCCCAGGGCAGGGTCATACTAAACCTCCTTTTAAGTCTCCAGATCCCAATTTTTTTTTGTTTAAGGGCTGTAGTTTGGAACCTTCTTGGAGATGGTTTGAAAGGTTTCTCGCAAGTGGAATCAACCGTGTCTCTTAGAGCATCTCCACCGGTGGCTCGCAAATAGGCGCCAGCAAGGGCGCCGGCAGGGGCGCGGCAATGCTGTATTGGGGCGCCGGCACAACATCCTTTATTTGGGATGTTGCTCCCACACCATCGCCCCCATAGTGTAGCCTCAATAGAAATATAAATTTAAAATGACATTAAAAACAGAAATTCATATGAAATTTATACAAAAGTAACTCGAATTTAAAACTTAAACTAATCCTAATCTACTAGCCGTCGGTTGGGGGGCGCGACGGGTCTGCCTCGTCGTCGTTCTTCTCCTTTGCCGCTTGCGTCCGTGCCTGCTTCTCGTCCCTTTCTTCGCGCATCTGGCGGTGGAGCATGGTGGCCGACGTCGCAGGAGCCTGCCGGCGGCGCTGTCCCCGCGCTTCTTGGCTTTCCCGAGAAGCCTCGATCTCGGCGCTCCTTGCCTGCTCGCGGGCGAACATCTCGTAGTGGCGATGAGTGTTGAGCTCGCAGAGCTTCTGTCGCTCCACTTGCATGAGTAGGCGTCCCGCCTCCTCCGTGGCCGCTCACTAGCGCGAGATCTCGAGGGCGTGCTCGAGGTTCGCGTCGTTGACGAACTCCCGCTCCTCCTCCTTCAACCGCTGGTAGCGTTGCGCGTTCAGCGACGCGAGGATCGCCGCCTGCTCAGGGTCGGCGGGGGCCTGCGGCTGCTCGCCCCACTGTGCCGCCTCCTCCGTTGCCTCTGCTTTCGCGTTTACGATGTAGGCCTCGTACCACGCCGCGAACCATGGGTCCTCATCGTCGTCGGAGCTGTACTCCGTGTCGGGCGGCGGCTGCGGCTGCGGTGGTGGTGGAGGCAGCGCGCGGCCGTTAAGGCCAAGCATGGAGTCCGTCTTCTTCAGACGGCGCGGCATTTTAAGGTGGAGAGGAGAGAATGGAGCGGCAGCGGTGGTGGAGATGAGAGGATAGCACCGCGGTGATGGACGGTGTACGTACTATATAGCGGTGACAACTACCCACATTTACGGCGGCGTAGGCGACTGGACGCCGCGTGGCCAGTCGCTACCCTCATGGCAGCCTCGGTTTCCGCGTGGGAGATCATTAAACGCCGACGATCAACCTTCCCGCGTCGAGGCCGATGCGAACCATCTCGTCCTCTCGCTGACAAGGCGTCCCACCCGCGAAAATCGTCGTGCCGCGAGGCGCCGGCGCGCCCAATTCGCGCCCTTCGCCAAGGGGCCGGCACGGGGATGCCGGCGATTCTATATATTGGACTCGAAAACTAGCCGGCGCTGTTTGGGGCGCACCGGTGCCCAAAAACGACACCGGCCCCCAAAACGCTATCGGGGCCGCCGGTGGAGATGCTCTTCTTTGGCATGTTTTCTAAGCTTTTTTTTCTTACGAATATTTTTATTGATTGTAGACTTAAGGTAACTTAGGTACAGTTGTGAGTCCATTAGATGGAAAACCAGGCAGACTAATATTTGGGCACTCATCTTCACCATGGTAACTAACAAGGGAGGAAATATCCTATGGTAAGTGGTAACACATGTGTATTCAGCTAATATTTGGTAAATTGTTTGAAACTGCACATCATCCAATAGCTTATCGGTTAACTTTTCGTCCTTCCTTTACTCTACGTCACCTTTATTTTCGGGAAGAAAACTGTATTGCAACAAGTAGTAGGTGTGAGCATATGCCGTATGTAACTGTCCACCTATTTCAC
Source organism: Lolium rigidum (assembly GCF_022539505.1). Lineage (NCBI taxonomy): Eukaryota > Viridiplantae > Streptophyta > Magnoliopsida > Poales > Poaceae > Lolium > Lolium rigidum. Next base: position 147,594,214 of record NC_061514.1, read on the forward strand.
GGGTACGCACCATGCGACAGCTGCTCATCACTCTATACACATATATAGTACAACACTTTATTCTTGCTTCTTGTTTCCATCAGACTAGCAGAGGAATAGATGGCAATGTTGGAATTTCGGGAGGTAAGTTTGATGGGAGTGAGAAGCATCGAGGCCGGAAAATAATGCTGCTGACGTGCTACATCATCCTGCATATCGTAGATTTAGCCATGCCTAATAGCGTTGCTATACATGCAAAAACTCATGTTCTGTGAGCAGAAGTTCCAGGCACTGCAGCACCGGAGGACCTAATCGCGCCACAATATATTGAATTGCAGTAAGTAACCATGCACGAGATCAGACGTAGTTCTGCTGCAAGCGCCAGATGCTGGGATATAGAGCTGGATCCTCAGTGGGCTCTTGCAGCTAAGGGTGATCGCGTAGAGGCATTGGGAGCTTAATTGCGCCAGCATCGGGAGTTAGTGGTAGCCATCGACACCTATTCCCGTATTCCCACCTCACTTGGTAACTGCTAGACTGCAACCAGGTTTTGGCTTGTACCAAACGCGATCGTATGCAGGCTGATAGTCTTTTTTTTTTTTGAAACGGAGGCAAAAGCTTTGCCTCATCCATTAATTAAGCAGAAGGTGCTCGGTTTTTAGGAGAAAACCGGGCGAAAATCTACAACAGAGCCAAGCCCACACCCACCCACAAGACGCCACGAAGGGCACACCGAGCTACCCACAGAAGCTACACAAACGTGAAGCTCGAGTTAGCCTATGCCAAACAGATGACTCCCCAAGAAAAGGCCGGTAGCTCCGATTCTGACGACGAGCCCCGGAGAGGAGATGCACAAGACCTCCGCCGAAAAGGACCTTCATCGCCGGACCACCCCTCGAAGGTCATCGTACACCACCCAAAGGCAGCTTCGACTTCACAGCAAGAGGAGGCCAACCTGAAGACATTCGGACACGCCGGGATGAAGCCGACTAACATGGTCTTGAAGCAACCAAACCATGCTCAGCACCATTGTCGTTGCCGCCAAGCCCACCGTCGAGAGTCACCTTATCGCCCACACGACCCAAGGCCAAGCACCCTCGAAGATGACGAACATTCGGAGCCGCCGCTCCGACATACCGCTGCTCCGTCGCGTCCTGCGCGCCCACCAAGACCACCACCTTCCGGGGCCGCCGCCCCGACGTACCACCGCTCGCTCTCGAGCTGCAACGCCGCACGAACCGTCGGCCCGCAACCCAAGCTGCACAGGGCAAACGACCGCAGACCACGGGCATCACACCAACTCATCCGGGGCCGCCGCCCCGACATAACGTCTGACCGTCCCCTCTAGGACGCGTCCGACCGAGCCGACTACCCTGCCGCCCATACGGCCAGGGTCGCCACCCAAGCCGTGACAAGCCGCATCCCCGCACCATAGAGATGCCACGCACCGCCTTCCGGGGCCGCCGCCCCGGCTCACAGCCACCTACCCGAGGCCGCCGCCTCGACATCCTCCAACGCAGACGGTAAGGCAACGCAGCCCGGCAACCAGACCACCCTCGCCAAGTGAAGGACATGCCCTCCAAAGACGACGCCTCCAAGAAGGGAAGCGACGAGGCCGCCGCCGTCGCCCGCTCCGGCCGAGGCAAGAGCTTGGGTTTTCACCCGGAGGGCACGAATCCTCGAAGGCAGAAGAGGTAGGAGCTCCACGACGATGCCTTCAAGAAGGGGAACGGCGCCCTGGGGCGTCGCCATCGCCGGCACCGACCAAGTCGGGCAGAGCTTTCACCCGAGCAAGCACCCTCCAGCCGAGGCTTACTACACTGGCAGGGCAGCCGGAGCACGCCATCGTGCGCGCCATCACCGTCGTCCACCAAACCCAACACTCGCGGCAACTCCCGGCCGACCAAAGATCCGGCCGGATTGACCAGCCGCGTGCTCCACGCCGCGCAGCCCCGGGCAACATCCACGCCGCAACCCCTGCAACCGTCGTCGCCGAGCCCTCCCCGGCCGCCGACGCGCAGCACAGCCCCGCCACGGACCGTCGCCGGCGCGAGGCCAAGACAAGATCTGGCCGAGCCCGATCCGTCGTGCCCCGCACAACCCGGCCACGCCCGACCACCGGCGCCTCCACCCCGACGAGGGAGAGCACCACAGCTTCCCGGGGCCGCCGCCCCGCTGCCCGCGCGCCGGCGAGCTCGCCGTCGTCGTCCCAGTCGCATCGACCAGGCCACCGGCGCCACCTCCGTAGAAGACGAGCCCCCCGAGCCACCTTTGGCAGCCGGGCCCGCCGCCACCGCGGCAAGGGCCGGCGGCAGCGGCGGAGGAGGCCGGGGGAGGGCTAGGCGGGGCGGTGGCGGAGAGGTTGCCCCCGGTGCCGCCTGGGTGCGACACGGGGGGTCTGCAGGCTGATAGTCGTGGGATCACAATGGCATGTATTGCATAGTAATTAGGCTGCTTTAGTCCTGCTTCAATCCAGTACTAATTCTTGTTTTGCGCGACAAGATGTGAGCGCCCCCTGCAACCCTAATAGTAACAGGGAAGGGTTTTTAGAAATCTTTCGAGAAACATTCGATCAGCATGTAGCTAGTACAGGTACAAGACTGAGGGCTTTCCCCAAATGTGATTTTTTTTTTTGCTGTATATGTGAAGCTTTCTCTAATTCTGGAAACGGAATTTTATGTTAGCTATGTTGGACCTTTCTTGTCGTGCCTCTGTGGCTAAGCTGTAATGCCCAGCAGTCTGTAATCCTAACTGGCTACCGTATGGCTTTATTAAGTTAAAGTCGGGCTTATCTGCCTGTTTTCTAAAAAAAAACGGAATTTTATGTTATACGACTAGGGTACACCATCATAATCCTCATTTTCGAATGCTGCACCATCATAATCATGACGCAAAAGTGGTACTGGTCACCCAACCATATGTTGCTCGGGAAAGACCTTTGCCAACTTGCTCCTCGCCGGCGCCGCCGGTCCGCTCCACCTCCAGTGGCCTTGGGGCCTTGGAGGTGTGGCGGACCACGGTTCCCGCCGGCGGGGAGTTTCCGTTCTTAATTTAGTTTACTTTTCGGTCTCTTTTTTGGGATGGTGAGACGGCGGCTACATCCTGAAGTCAGAATAAGGTCCTCCCCGCCCTATCCTCGCTCCGGTGGTGCATCTAGCGCTGACGGAGGGCGTGTGGAGTTGTGTGCCCGTCGGATCACCTGGGATCTGGTCGGATTTCGTCTTTGTTGGTGTGGTTTCATGTCAGTCTCTTCCGATCTACGGTTGTCATCATTGGCGATGGTTGCTGCTCTGGTGCGCTGGTCCTTTGGGACCTTAGCACAACGACTTCCCGTCTGTCTACTACAACAAGCTCTACTACGACAAGCTTTGCTTGACTCCGGCGATGGAGGGGCAAGGACAGCGGCGCGCCTTCGGCTCGTGCTAGTGTTTGTAGTCGTCGCTAGGTGGTTCGAGTACCATTTAGTAATTTTCTTTACGTTTTGGATTATTTGTACTACTGTTGATGATTATTAATAGATCGGTGGATTTCTCGCAAAAAAAAAGAATTACTGTGATAGACAAGGTCGGTCGGTAAAACCCTTTCCCGCCTGACTTTTTGTTGAAGAAAGCAGTTTTCCCGACCAATTTTGCTGTCGCTGAATCTGTGATATGGTGCAGTGCATGCATTTCCACATGTATCAAATATATTTAACTATTATATTTTATTTTACACGTAAAGTGAAAGTGATGTCTCGAAATAAGGGTTGGGATATGTATATGTAAAGGTTGCTCGCTTGATTTGCAGATTCCCATGTGTCAAGCACATTCCGAATAGTTTGAAATAAAAATCTTATTATCAGCCTAGTTGCATATAATCTTCTTTCAGATATTTTTAAATTAGTTTGTTGTTTGTAGTATTTTTAAACAATGCAAAGTAATTAATAGTGTTGTTTATCTTTTTTTGCGATGAATAGTGTCGATTATCTTGCATGCCTATCTTGCAAGACAAATTAGTGTGTTCAGTCTTTCCTGAGGTGGATTGATTATATTCGTGCAACCTGGATTTTGACAAAGAAGTGACGGACTGCTCCACAATAATCCCTGCAAATTCCTAGCCCTAGAAAAGCAAAAAATGGCCAGGCAAAAAGTAGTGATAAAAAAGAATATGTATTTTCTTTACTCTTGGGTAATACTATAAGCAGGATTTATCTAATACTTGGATAGAAAATTGTGTATTTTGTTTCTAAAATTGCGTAGAAACTTTTGTAGGATCCCATAAGAGAAATGTTATAAACATTGTACCCCTTTTTGTAATATCATCGATTGCATTATAGATCCCAGGGCATGGCTCCTACGCCTCCCACACCACCACCGCCGCCGCTGCCACCCGGTTACTTTGAGTGGCGCGCCGCCATGGCCGCCGTTGCGGCGGCCAAACCCTCCACATCCACACCTCCTCCTCCTCCACCACCTCCTCCTTCTACCTCTATAACCACCATCAACTTTGCCGATACAATATCCGATGTCACAGCATTGATTCCTATTACACTAGATCTTCCCAAAGACAACTACTACCATTGGCGTCTTCTTTTTGAGGTTTATCTTGGACGCTGCAATCTTCTCGATCACATCGACACCAACGTTCCGCCGCGCTCCTCGGATCCTTGCTGGGTCAAAGATGATCTTGCTGTTATTCAGTGGATCTACCAGCGGGTGAGCACCTAGATCTTCAATTTAATTAGTCTTCCACGCCGCCACCAGCGCCGCCATTCTCTGGGCGGCCCTCCGCCAGCTTTTCCAGGACAATGTTGACGCCCGTGTCAACACCCTTAACACGGAGCTTCGCAGTACTGTTCAGGGCGACTCCACCGTTGGCGTTTACCGCCAGCGTCTCGAGACTCTCGCCGACGAGCTTCGTGAGCTTGGGGATCCCATCGATGACAAGCAACTCATCAAGATCCTCCTCATCGGCCTCAGCGATCGTTTCGACAAGCAGTCCTCGTTTATTCCCATGATGAGGCCTCCCCTACCTTTGATGAGGTCCGATCTATGCTTACGTGGACGGATCACACCATTACCACCAAGAAATCTCGTAACCATTACACCTCCACCGTACACCAAGTTGCCTCGAAGGTGCACTTTAGTTAGCAAACGCATTTTGCCAAAATTTGCTCACCAACTTGCCATTTGGGGGCCTAGTGATAACTCCCGAAATTGTTAACTTTTATAAAATATAATTTCTAGTTTATAAATATATTAAGGAGTAATTTTTATAGAACAAATTTGGCTTATCATTTTAGAAAAAAAACGGTTACCTTACGAAATGATTATATGTCTATTGCCAAATTCTGGGTAGCAAATAAAGAAACCTGCTATTTTAAAATATGTTTGTGCTGCTACTCTTTGGTCTGTTTGGAAGTTTAGAAATAATATGATTTTTATTGGTCAATCTTGGTTAAATTCGCACCAGATTCTGAGAATGATCTTAAACTTAGTCAAGAGATGGAAGATCATCTTAAAAGAAAGCATGTCTGCAACCGTGGGACAATTCTATCGACCTCGTATTCTGGATGTATCTCTTTGGCCAAAATAATTTTGTCATCGTATTCTCTGTATTCTTTGCGGCCAAAAATGTTTTCCGCATGCCTACGATTTAAACCTTCTCAATATAATGTGAATGTTTAGGGGTCAATATATCAAAAGAAATAAGCTCCACATCTGTTTACCAGAACTTTAGATAGGTGAAATCTATTTTGAGTATATCTCATATGCCTAATGAAGTACATTAGTACTACACCTTAGGAAACTGATATCTTTACTTTTAAGAATGTAGTAGTACCCCAGCAGTAAACCCAGTAACTGTAGAACGAATGCACTAGTAGAGAAACCCCCTTTAGTACCGGTTCCAAAGGGCCTTACCGGTACTAAAGATTCGGTACTAAAGGCCTCCCACCTTTAGTACCGGTTCGAACCAGTACTAAATGTGCCTCCACGTGGGCACGCAGGAGCCCGCGGGGCTTGAGACCTTTAGTACCGGTTCGTAACACGAACCGGTACTAAAGGCTATTTCGTTTAATTTTTTATCCATTTTTTTCTAATTATTTTTTACTTCATCTTTTATTTTATTTTTTTTCACTCCTTTTTTTCAGAATTTCTAGTATTTCCGTTAGTCTCTAACTATATTTAATCTCTAGTCAAATTACTTACCCATGGTCAAACTTCCCGGTCGTTCACCCATCCTCACACTACTCCAGCACTAGCACGCTTAACTTCCGGTTTCTTCCCGTCTCACTTCCAAGTGCTTCGCGCGCATGTTGTTGATAGTAGTATCATATCAATCCTATTAAAATGTTGGTCGATGTCACACTTTTTTATTGTTTAAATTCCAAATAATTTTTTTAATAAACAAAATTAATGATGTAATAATAATGTTGAATAAATAAATAAAATTAATTTTTTAAATTTGTATTCTTTTAAATTATTTTCTAAATTTTTAATATTTTTTTTGCCAAACCTAAAACCTGAAAATTTGAAAATATTATAATTTGCTAAAAGTAATAGTAATATTCTAGGATTCAAAAAATCTTATAATTATTAATTTTAATTTTTAAAAAATAAAAAAATATATAAATTTCTAAATTTCTGGAAAAAAATAAAATCTTCCTGCTTTCATATTTTCATTTCAAATTTTGAGAATCTAAAAACTGGCTAACCGGGTAAACCCCGGTGAATTCGGATGTAACTTTTTCCCACGATGATTTTGATATATTATACTTTATTTTCCGACGTCGTATGCAAAAGTTAATGCGGTTTTACCATTTTTCTAACTTTTTTAGCAAAAAAGTCAAAATTCGAATATCTTAATTTCACCGAATAGTAGGTTGCATAACATATAAGAATCTGAAAATATTTTATTTTTTAAAGTTTCTATCATTTTCATTTGTATTTTACAAAGCAAAAAAGGCGATCCACGGGGGGGGGGGGTGACACGAACCGGTACTAAAGATCCTTTGGAACCGGTACTAAAGGTGTGGACAGGGGCAACCGGTACTAATGCACCCTTTAGTACCGGTTCGTAAGGAAACCAGTACTAAAGGCTTAGACGGAAGCTCCTTTTTCTACTAGTGTGAGTACCATATCATCTTACATATCCCCAACATGCGCGGTTCATTGGGTCTATTTATATAGAATTCCGCTAGCTCTTTTTAATTCATGAGTACCAACCGATAAACAAGCGGGCATTCCTAAAATGTCTAAGAAATGTATCATGAGATTGTGAGGTATCAAGAAAGAAGGTACTAGAGAATCAACCGGTTGTTGGATGGTTAGGAGAGCAGTGGTACCTCTAGCCTATCAGAGATTAAACCTCCTCATAAAAGACGAATATTTTCAGTGGGAGGCGATGTTCCCGTCGATAGTGAGGCGTCTGTGGTGACTTCATCAATCTCAACATCCGTCGGATCAATTTTTAGACTCAACCTCTCGTAGGTGCTCATAAAGTATTTGTGATTGTCTATGTGTACGGTTTTGCAAAAAAAAAAGTATAAATGGAGAGGATTCCTATCGTTGGCAACACCTCAAGAGGGATACCAACAAGTCTTGATAGAGAAAATTCCTTATATGACACTGGCTTAAAACCAAGTTCCTTATTTGACACTAGATAAACTTTTTTTCCCTATATGACATCTTGTCTTAATTTCTTTCCTCCTATGACACTCTAGTGCATTTTGTTCACCAACGGTGTTAAGGGAGACGTGAAAAATACCATTTTACCCCTAGTGCATAATGTGACAAAAAACTGTACATAACCATTTGAGATCACATAATTTGGTCACTGAACACATTCTAGTTCAGAATTTAGGCAAGAAAAATGAAAATTTTGGCAGAACCTACTCAGTTTTTTTACCATGTCTCATACAATTTATATATATCTCACACATTTCATATATATATGTGTGCAAAATGCACCACAACATGTACAACTACCAGGACGGCACAAAAGTAGTAGTTCACACATGTTCCCACATCAGCAATAGTTCAAATGCATTAGTTCATACCGGTTTCACCATACATGACGTTTCCTGGGTTCATAGACACATTTTGCAACTTCCCATATAGCATTAGCTAAGAATGCAACTCATCAGTCCAAGTACTGTTGCAATGCTCGAGAAATAACAATTGGCCTGAGTACAGTACTTGCTAGTATAGATGGTCATCATATGCAGTCTCCACAGTGTCACATACAGATTGATATCTATGGCGTCGGGCCAATTGAAATTGGAATTATAGTTTGCACGATTCCATAGGGTCCCAACCTGAGCCAACCCTGCAGCCGCACCATGGCATGCGCCCCCAGCCACGCCGTGGTCTAAGCCCCCATCCGCGCCGTCGCTTGAGCCCGCAGCCGCGCCATCGCCTGAGGCCGCAGCAGTGCCGTCGCCCGAGCCCGCAGCCGCGCCATCGCCTGAGGCCGCAGCAGTGCCGTCGCCCGAGCCCGCAGCCGTGCCATGGCCTTGGCCCGTTCCTAGGTCGCCGTCCGCCGCGGTGCTTGCTCCGACGCCCGCAGCCACACCTTCCATGGTACCTCAACTCACGCCACCGCCGCCTCAACGCGCCAGCACTCCGCCGCTGCTGCTAGGGCTAATGATAAGAGGGGACGAGACAAGGACTGGAGGAGAAGGATAGTTCGGCCGGATTCGGCCAGCAGGTTGCCTTCTTTGGTTTGATTATAACAAGGGGTATTTTTGTCCGAACGGATATTTTTTGACGGGAAAGACTGACGGAACAGACGGTAGTGTCACAAAAGGGAAAAGTTTAAGAAAAGATGTCATATAGGGAAGAAAATTTTGTCCAGTGTCAAATAAGGAACCTAGTTTTAAGCCAGTGTCATGTAAGGAATTTTCTCGTCTTGATAAGGACCAAGTCGTCCATCTAGGTACCGTGTGAACTAATGGACCATAGATGACTAGGGTAAACTTTTGTCTCCGACTCCGATGGAAGCCATTGAATCCGTATGATAAAATAAAATAGTGTGAGCACAAAAAATGATTAAATCTGATAGCTAAGCTTGCTTGAACAAGACTAAAATGTATTAATGCAGAATATTAGGGAGAGTGTACATATATATATACACAATTTTTTTAGTTGTTTTTCTTTCTTGGACTTTTTTTTGTTCCTACCAAATTATACATTTCGATGTTAAATATTTGTAATTTTTTTTGCAAAATTTCCACCGATCTAATAGTAATCATCAGCAACAGTAAAAATAACTTTAAAAGTAGTTTTACATACAGAGATGCACACATTTAGCGATATTCAGTATCCCCAAGGTTTATTTCCGGAGTGTTAAAGTTGTGTTCAGGTTATTTTTTCAAAAGTACTACGAAAAGTTGAGAAATTATACAAGTATCCATTTCTTCTAAAAGTACTAGATTTTGTCAATCAACTTAAGCTGATTTTTTAATCCACACACAAACATGAACACGTTAAACAAAATTAGTGACATGTGTCAGTTAACATATAAAGACCACTCAGTTAACACTAATTAAGATTTCTACTCCCTCTGTTTACTATGTAAGAATTTTTAGATTTTCCAAAATGCATATATTTAGACGTATGTCAGTGTATAGGTGCACTCTTTTTGGTTCCTATCTGGTCCAAGGACAGAGCCAGGAATGTTACTTGGAGGGGGCCAATTGAACAAAACTTTTCTTGGAAGGGGCCAGATAGGCAAATATTCAAAAAATTTGGGAGCAATTCACATATATTCCCTGATATGGTCCACATTGAAATATATATAAAGGTTTATAATATATAAACGAAGGGGATACTTAATAATAGTAAAAGAAATCATTCATCATGGATTCAAATTCAAATGCTAATAAAGGAAGATTTTTTAATTTAGAATTGACTCCACATTTCACTACTTTTGGTTTTTCAAATTTTAGATATTTACCACATTTATTAAATTTAACATATCTCTCTCTAGTACTATATAGACGGGTAGCATATATACATAGTTTATTCCCATTGAACTATGCACTAAACCAAAATTAAAAAGACTCATCGCAATGTGTTTTTCCTACTGAATTCCTTTCCTGTGTATCTTAGCTCCACGGTATTATATTTATTTCTTTACATTAAACACGAATCACAGACTGCGTCTACATAACCCATATTTTTGTTCAAATAGTGAATGTCCCTCGCCGTGCCTCCTTTTTGGGGGATGTGGCTGAAGAAATTTACCAAGAGCGGGACTAGCTAGAGGTGAAATGGGGAATACCCCTTCCCTCTTTCTTTGACTTGGTCTTTTATTATCTGCTTCGCCAGCATACAATTTCCTCATGTCCATCTCTAAAAAAATCCTGATATATGTATATTTGGCTCCGGAAAGACTACAAGTGTTATATTTCGAACTGACCTGACAACTGTAAAGTGTGATTTAGCTGAGCTTGAAGGTTTAAAAAGGGAATTTTCTGCGGTATAGAGTACAATCTACAACATTGGCATGTACCAGCCAAACTACGATGAAAGAAAATTATACATATGTGGAGAGGTGGATAAATAGATTGCCATGTACATAAAGAGAGATTTACTTTATTTATAATTCTTTAAGGAAAAATAGGCTTCAATTAAATGTATAGTTATAGAAGGAAAATAGGTTCAGCTTCCCCTTAGTCCAAACCCCCTCCCAGTCAAAATTCAAAACCTAAATATGTTTCGACCAAAGATGCAAAAGTGAGACAAGTGAGATAAGTGAAACAAGACGAATTGAGTACTTTTCAAGTTTTTTTTTCGTTTTTAAGTGTTTATAACATTGATCTCATTTGTCCCACTTTCACATATGTCGATAGAGGTGTTGTGCTAGTTTCACCTACACTATTGGGCCCAAACATCATGCGCCTTACGATCATAGTATAAAAATTGGACCGGTAATTGAATCTATGAGGTTGCCGGTTCAGATTTTTACAGGCCGGACCATTGGTTTATGGTTCACTGTTTGGTTTTTAACATATAAAGTCATATACTTTTAGCTATAAATGCTACATAAACTAATAATTATGTATACACAAATATTCCAAGGTTGCAATTTAGCATAATAAATCACATAATTATGTAATAGAGTAGTTAGAAGCCTAGCACAACTTTGCCATGTCCAAAACTTCCAGCCACTATCAGCAAAGCTTCTATCAGCCAAAGCTAACACACATGCAGCGCAAAAAGCAGCAGATCAGTAAAACCCCATGGTGTTATGTCGCATCTGCAGCTGCACGACGCATTTTGAACACAATTTTATACTCCGACATGTTTATTTGCAATCTATTTGCATCAGACGCAAACATGAAACTGGCTACTTTTTTCCGACATGTTTGTACGAGTGTGCACCTTTCTATGGATAGTGCCCTTTCTTTTAACCGCAGAGGATATGCCTTGCATTAATTAGAGAGAAGAGAGAGGGGGAGATGGCTTTCTGTGGCCAGCACATGAGCAAGACATTCATTAGAGGAGGAGGACAGAGGGGCCAAGCAGCCCACATTCGCGACGTAAATTTAGTTTGTATTTACGTCCCCACGAAGAGACCGGTGTTTGTCAGACCGCTGCGCAGCGGACATATTTTTTGCTGCATAGAAGCAGATAGTTATTTTGCATTCGTTTACATCGGACCGCTAAGGATGCTTTAGTTCATCTTTTATCTTTTACTGCTGCCATGTAAAGATTTTCCAAAACAAACATGTCTCTTCTATGCACGTCAATCAGTCAAAGCATAGCTGGTCGCGGTCTTGTTGCAACTGTGCAATTGCGTTTTAGGTGGAGAGTTTGAAATTCCGTACGTTCCAATTTATCTTGGAGAACACATACTTCCTCCATTCCGGATTATAAGGCAGATACGTGTTTCTAAGTCAGTAAATTAATCAACGTAATAGAAGATATATATTTTAAAATATATATCATTAGAAAGTTTACTTTTAATAATATAATTTTTATTTTGTACAATTTATGTTATGTTAGTCAAATAATTAATGACCTAAGTATACGCGCCGGCGTTATAATTCTGAACAAAGGTAGTACGTTCACCTGGACGATGGACGCTTCTCATTTCTCTATCGCGTCTGAGGGACAGGTGTGCTCTATGGACCCCACACACGTGAAAACTTTCGTCTTTCCATCCCTATCCTCTCGCTAAAAAAATTCTAGTAATGGCTTCTACGAAACAAATGGAGGAGGGCCTCGATCTCCCTAGACGGCCTGCCTCCCAGCGCCAACCATGACGCCTCCACCTTCCATCCCTCGTCACCTACAAATCCCTGTGTCGCCGCCCCAGTACACCGCCACCTACCTCGCACCTAGCCATGGCCAGAGGTAGCCCTATTACTGACGTCCAACCCTCGTCGTCGCCCGGACGAGCAGCGACGCCCCAGTCCCGTTGCCACCACCTCGGCTGATAGCATGTCGCTCGAAAACGGCCTCATGGATGTTCTCCACATCGACGGCACCGCGGTCTCATGGACATCCTCCGAACCGCCACGGGAGCCGGTGTCGATCACTTCACCGGCTGCGTCCTAGCGGGACATGCTTGCTACAAGGGTGTTCCAGCCTTGCTTCCAAGGGCGGAGCGTTTTGCTATCATGGTGCGACGACTCTGCTACCATGTTGCGGCGGACACGATTGCTCCCAACAGTGGAGGCCGTTGCTCCTAGCGGTGGGCATGCTTGCTACAAGGGGGCTCCGGCCTTGCTACAAAGGGCGACGGGCTTTGCTACCATGGCGAGGCGGCGTTGTTACAAGGGCGGCTGACCTTGCTGTAAAGGGCGGCAGGTTTTGCTGGAGTTGCTACCTTGGCGCGACAACGTTGTTACCGATGGCGAGGTGGCGTGGAGGCGATGCTACCAGAGGGGTGTAGCGGTGCTACAAAAGTCCAACAGTGTTGCTGCTTCACCGACGACGTCGCGTCGGGTTTCTCTGACGACCTCCGTGGCTGGCGGAGGAGATGCATGGCCTGGGGCGAAGATGTTGCACCAGTTCTCCCGCGATGCCTTTGACAAGGTTCTCCGGCAGCGCCCACGATGGCTCTGGTGATGGTTGTGGCTCGTGGAGCACGGGCTGGAGAAGAACGTGGCAGCACCATGTGCGGGAGGAGAAACTCTCGTCCTATTTTCTAGGGATTTTCTTTTGAAGGGAAAAGACATGTGGGGGCTTTTCCACCCGAGGGATCATGGGATTTGATCCCTCGGGGACGCTCAGGGCATCTCCAATCGGCCGACCCAAACGGACGCGCTGGGCCGTCCATTTTGGACCGTTTGCGTGCCCGCGCGGACACCAGGACAGCGCCCCGCGTCCGCGTGTCCATTTGGGTCGCACGCTGCGCCCAACGCAGCGGCCACCCATTTGGCCATTTGGCGTATTTCTTTGGGAAATAGGCCATCTGGCCACACATACTTATAAATAGTATCTATATCTAACAATTATAAAATAATATCAAATAGCATAAAATAATATCAAATAAAATGTTGCATGATGAAGAAATAAAATGTGCCATAGTTCGAACAAATATAAAAATTACAAATTGAGATTGTCAACTCAATTTGGACGCTCTAGGATCTCCTTCGCCTCTTCTCGAACCAAGCTCTCTTAGCCTCGCTCATGTTGGTCAAGTCGGCGTTCATGATCAGGTTGTCCTCGGCTTGGCGTTTGAGCTCAACTTCCTTCGCCTTCAACTCCACCTCTTGGGCCCTTGCCAATGCCGTGAGCTCAATTTCTCTCTCTTTGAGCTCAATTTCTCTAGCTTTGGTCTTGGCCTTGACCTCTTCAATCTCAAGCTTCTTCTTTTGGATATCGAAGTAGTTCTTCCTGTCCTCATCTTTCTCCGGCGCCTTCTCTCATCCCTCTTGTCCGTGGACACCTCTCTATCGGCATGCAGCTCCTTCAAAGTGCCAAACAATAGCATGGACGAGGCATCACGCTTCAAATCGGCTTTGGTTGCCTTGTGGCCTCGAGGACGACTTGCATGAGAAGCGGAGCTACCGCAAGGCTGGCCACCATCAAGGTCAATGACCGTCGGATCTTTGGCGGTCTTGTTGCCAGTCAAGGTCGCCATGTACCCCTCGTACCCCTCCTGGAACTTAGGGGTGCCGTGGAGTTGCTTCCAACAATGAGGGAAGGCAAAGGTCTTTTCTCCATTGTTAGATTTGTACCATTCCAAAGCTTGCCACACCTAGAGCAAAGCGAGACAAGAACGATAAACATATGTGCAAACATCGGATGAATATGTTGAGGTTAAGAATCATACCAAGTCCTTCATGCTCATGCCGCTAACGGGGAGCCGCTTCACGTGATCATACGCCGCCTGGAACTTGTTGCATTCCGTTTGAATTGTTCCCCACCTCTTTTGGAGCGATATGTCGATGCGGTCGCTCTCAAATGGCTCCAGTCCGTATTTGCTATGCTCATGAAAGTATTCATAGATCCGGCGCCGAATGCGGTCCCCTTCGCTCGGCACCCGTCAATGCATCTTGCCCGATGGTCAACCATCCATCGACGAGCACCTTGTCCTCCTTCTCCGTGTAGTTGCTGGTTCTTTTGCTTACGCGGCGACCTCGAGCTTGTGCAGCTGCGACTTGCGTGAACTCCTGAGCGAACAACGGCTCCTCCTCGATGTTAATGCTGCTGGGACAGGCAGTCTTTGTCATGCTGTGTGTCAATGGGAGGTGGCTGGGGAGCCTGCTCGATCGAAGCAGAGGGCATGGTGGTCGGCCATTGTCTGCGTGTAGGACGGAGGGGCTTGCACGGTGGACAATTTGTCGAGCAGGTTCCGTGCACCGGCCATCGCTGCTGCTCCCATGTGCTTGGGGCCTTTGGAGTTCACCGGCGCACGGTTCAGGTCAATGGACGAATGAGACGGCCCCGTGAACGACTCGTCCACCTCCGGTGACCCATCTCGTGACGGGTACGCGTACCGCGCTGACTGCGTCCCCAATTCGTGTGCGCCGGGCGTGTACCCAAACGGGGCAGTCGGCAGGGATGTTGACCTTGGAGGAAGGGGCCGGGTCACGGACGAGGCCGAGTTCCCCCCCGAGGCCGTGCCGGCGCCCGGGAGGATCAAGTGATGAGCGAGCGCTGCGTGGCCATAAAAGAGCATGGCATGCTCTTGCATGACGTCCGCCTTCGCCTCCGTCTTGAGTTGGAGAAGCTGCTCCGCCGCCCGCTGCCGCTCCTCCGCGGCAGCGACATCCCTCTTCCGTTGGTCGAGCGCCCTGCGACGGTCGGCCCTCTTCTTGCTCTCGATCTTCCTCTGCTCCGCGGTGAGGTCGGCCTTCGCCTTCTTTGTCGCCGGCCCGGGCTCCACGACCACCGGCCCGTCCAGTTGAGGAGCCTCCGCCAAGGGAGGACCGGCAACGGCCGGGAGCTGTGCCTCGTCTCCGATGGTGGCGGTGGCGGCAGTCGCTTCATCGGCCATCTCTAGGTTTTGGCAGTGGAGTGGACTGTGTGTGTTTTGGGAGACAGACAGGCGGGCCAGGGGCGGACAAGGGGAGGACGCGAGCGACCAGCATCCGGCGTCTGCGGGCACGCAAACTCGTCCCAGATTTGGGCCGGGTTTGGGTCGTCCCGGACGCCGCGGCCATCCGTCTTAGGGATGGGTCCGCGCGCTGGGCCGCGTTTTTGTCCAGTTGAACCCATCCGGACGCGCGGACGCGGTTTGGGTCGCCCCGTTGGAGATGCCCTCAACACTCTCCTTTATCTTTCTCCAACTCTTAGAAAATTGAATCGGTCCGACCGGATGGCAGGTTCAGTTCCTAAACCCGGTGTTCGGACTGCGGTTTATCTTGCTTAATCCGGCTCGTTGGTGCAGAAGGTCAAGTGTGCTTAAAAAACCGGCCCTGGTTTTCTGGTTTTTGGTTAAACCAGGGGTCCGGTCCGGTCCTGTCCAACATTCGTGCGTTTGACTGAAACGTGGCGGACCGCTGCAATACGACCGAATTCGATTCTTGCAATCTCCAAAGGAAAGGGAACGAGAGGGGAAATCGCAGATCGCCATGGCTTCTCGCGGGCCGCCTCCGTCGTCGTCCGCATCCGGATCCGTGACCGTGACGATCGACCCCTCCCCTTCCTCCTCCTCCTCCTCCGCGCCCGCAGCCGCCCCGCCGCCGCCGGAGACGGTGGTGCTGCGGCTGAAGCGGCGGGCGAAGAAGAAGGTCTCCTGGAAGGAGGGGACCGTGGACAACGAGTCCCTCGGCCGCAAGAGCTCCAAGAAGTGCTGCATCTTCCACAAGGAGGTCCCCTTCGACGAGGACTGCAGCGACGACGAGCCGGACCCCGGCCGCCGGAATCCTCCGGGGGACGGCGGCGAGGGTACCAGCGGCGGCTGCTCCTCCCACGGCCATAGACACCACCAGCACTGAGCTCCGATTCGAGAGGTACGAATTGGGGATCGCTGATGCTCGCTGGTCGATGTTGTTATGGTTGGTTCTGCGATTAGATGGGTGGGAGTCCGCAATCTATGATCAATCTGGGGAGAATGTTTTCCCTCTTTGTTATTGTCAAGATGCCATTTAGAAATTCGACATGCTAAGATCCCTCTTTGTTATTGTCCAGATGCCAGAAGTGTTCATTATGTTCAGTTTTTGTTTTATGAGATTTAAGGGTTTGTTATGGTTTGTAGGATAATGTTCGATAACAGAAAGCTAAAGAACACTGCTCTGGTCTGCACTGATCTATAATTCCCGTAGCCTCCATGCTTTGAAATATTGTAACCTGGAACTTGGAACTACTTTGTAGCCCAATATATAATTATATACTCTTGCCAGGCGACTTGCCGCACTGCATTTGTTTGTTTACTGATCTTGTGGTGCTTGTTGTGATCTGCAGGCAACTTTTGATGGGCTTCCTTGTCTATGGGTGAAGTGGCGAAACATTACTGCTGTGTGTCAAAACATTAGGTGAAAATGCACTCAAACTTGCAACGGAGTGAGCCTTTATATAGCAAACTGTATTGTTGTTTCCATGTGATCCAGTGTTATGAGATGTATAAATGCTGCACCTGTTATCATTGATTCCGTGACTTGAAAGATTGCCAGGTTGTTCCTGGATACTCGTTTATGCACCTCATTACCCTTGTGGCTCAAATAGCACCCTGTTGTGTGGTTGTGTAGTGATGGGTTCCTTGTCATACCAATTAATTTATGATCTTGTCTCAGATATAGCATGCCCTGGTAATCAGGTTACATCTAACATTTCATACATCTATGTCCAGTGGTTGCTGCCATCCAAATCAACACATTGGATTTGAACAATACTTTGAAGCTGAAACTTTCAGTTTTGTCATATGATTTTCACAATTCAAATATCACCTGTCTCATAGAAACTTCAAATAGTCAAACAAGGATGGCTGCTGTCTATTTCTTTGAGCAGAACTTCTGTAACATTTTGACATGGAACCTAGATGTCTATTGCTTTCAATTATAAGTTCTTTAAAAAACGGTGACTTGTGTTGATATCCTGGCCCAAAATATCTTCAATTGTTATGCTGATTGACTTCCTTGAGAAGTGCATTTTTTTCTAGTGAAAAATTGGGGGATAATACTTAGAGATCTTTGATGTAACTGGAATCCTGGAGCTCAGCCATGCAAGAGTCAGTAACTCTAGTTGGTTGTGGAACTGCTCTGGTTCATGGTTGTGTCTGTATCTGGTATTAATTTTATTTGCCTCTGTCAGGTGATAGACATAACATTCAAAATGTTTCTATTCGATGTTTCTGACATTGAAATCAACACATTGGAGTTGATTAATGCTCTGAATGTCAAATTTCCATTTTTTTTTCTTGTAATCTTCTAAATTTTGATGCTTACGATTCAATAGAAAAGGAAAATATCTATTGTAATCATCAGTTTAGTTGTCAAACAAGGACAGAGGCTGTGTATGCCTTTTGGTAGAAGTTTTTGACATGGAACCTAGATAACTGTCGGAGTCAGTTAGAGGGTATTTTCTTTTGAAATAAGACTTATGTTGGCCTCTCTGATGCACACCTTCAATTGTTGTGCTGACTGATTGCCAAGAAGCATGCAATGCGTTCTAGAGAGAAACTAGTAATATATATATGTACTTGCAAATCTTTGCATGAGCTGGTAATTCTGGAGCTCAGCGCTGCAGGAGTAAATACTCTAGTGGTTGTGGAAGCTATGCGAGTACCCTGCAAGGTTTATTTGCTGTAAATTGAAATGAGCTACATCTCTACCAACCATCAGCCTGACCACAGATGGGCTGACAATTAAGCATCACAACGTTTTCACTTGAATGCCACCTTATATATACATGTTGGTTCACCAGTGCATTATAGGTCAGATAGTGAAGGTGCAGTTTCAACTCACAACAACGGCCGAAACTAAACAATGTGTATGCTGCGGTGCTGCTGACGTGCATGGGAATTGGATGCATTGGGACATGAGGGAATTGTTAATGGTGCAGTAGCCACGCACAACAAACTAAGTTCATCGGCGTGTGAAGGGCCACCCTGACTATAGATGGTCCACATCCTTCCTGATCTCTTCATCTGCGTGCACTGCATGGCCCTCTGATCATTCTTTGGTTGCTAACCATGGCTACAATGACGTGCTCCATCTTTTGAATGTGGGGTTCTGGGCGGTCCTTTGGTTGATATTGGCACCGGGCATCGCTCACGGTGAGCTACCAAACTCGCTCACGCGTGTGCCCCTCTCCCATACCATATGTTCCATCAATCCTGATTAGCTGCACACTGTTATTCCGCTAGAGGCTTTTGTTTTGTTTTCTACATTCTGCAAACTA
This sequence comes from Lolium rigidum, assembly GCF_022539505.1. Classification (NCBI taxonomy): domain Eukaryota; kingdom Viridiplantae; phylum Streptophyta; class Magnoliopsida; order Poales; family Poaceae; genus Lolium; species Lolium rigidum. The sequence continues at coordinate 147,612,972 of NC_061514.1, forward strand.
CGGCCTGCAGGATACTGTGTCGCACAACTGGACTCCTTCTTTTCTCGACTAATGGCAAAACAAACATTAATTCACTAGCATTATCAAATGCTCTATCATTATTGTGTCAGTTATAGCATGTCCTGATAATAAGATTTCATGCGACATTTGATATATCTTTGTCTGGTGGTTTCTGCCGTTCAAATCAACACCCTGGATCTCAGCAATGCTTTGAATGTCAAATCGTCAGTATTGTCACGTAGTCATATAACTTCTGATGCTTAAAATTCCACCTGCTTGAAGCTGTTTTAAGTTTTCATGAGGTGTATTGCACTGGAAGGTATTCCAGCGGCCTTATGTACTAATGGCAGGGAGAACTATCAACCTGAAATAGTTTGGATGATCTGGGATATGTCGTTTAACTGCAATCGGAGTAAACAAGATTTGTCAAATGTTTCGGCGATTTTTGGTATCCACGTCTCTTTGAAAGCAGCACACAGTCGGGTGGTGAGCCTAGCAGGACACGCGTAGCCATCAGGCCAGAGTACCAGTCCCTCAGCTCTGGTCACACTCCGCGTCCTATAACAACATCCCTCCCCGCAACCCTTTCTCACTCATCCATGTCCTGCTCCCAGCCGCTCTGCTCCACACGTCATTACCTTTGGATGGATTCGCACTCGGTGAGAGCGTTTGACACCCGGCGAGCTCCGCTTCTCCCAGAGTGCGGGGCTCATCACGGACCGAAGTCACCCCCCCAGATTGTCACCATACGCTAGTCCTCACGGTAAGGTCATGTCATGGGCCCTAGCGAGGCGTGAAACCGACTCTCACAACCTTGTCTCCGTACCCTTCACCATACATACGTCTCTCGGGAGAAAGTTTTGCACCGCGCGGCTATGCGCCATGCTCCGTTTACGCACACGCTCCCTAATGCACGCCGCTTGCCTAGTGAGAGAGAGACTCCATGCTTTAGGCGAGCCCGCTCGGACCACATACTATATAAAACATCATGTTTGGTTCAGCTCTCTCCATTACTTTGTAGCTTCCCTCCTCCTTCCTCACCAAGTTGTTTCGATTCCATCATCGCCATGTCCCAATGCTTTCCAGGGTGGTCACCACTGTTCGTCGTCCTCTCTGGTCGCTCCGTGAGAGACGCGAGGGGTGCTGAACGTCGTCATAATTTTGGGACGAGAAACCACCTCATACCGAACCTGTGGTTTCCACATCGCCCACTATTGCTCGTCGTCCTCACTGGTTGCTCCATGAGAGATGTGATCCGTGTTGGACAGGATAGAAGCCTAGGGACAGTGACATTCTCTGGCTTTTGATACATTTGGATTTGAGAAGCTGTGTGCATCTTAGTTATGCAGAGGCCAGGTGTAATGCTTAAACATTTTAAGTAATTAAACACACTTTATAAAGAAGAGTCTGTTATGTTCGACTACCCTCCACCCGTTCTTCCTCGCTCGTACCCACTTTTCTCTATCGCGTAGCACCGCTTGATGTCCTTTCTTATCGCTCCAAAAGAGCGAGGAGCAGTGTTGCCCAGGTGAAAACCAGGGGCGGGGATATTCATGGCAATCTCTCCCACCATCACCTTCCTTCCATTGGAACATATACTACCATCGCCCTCCCCGCATGTCCTCTTATTTTCATTCCCATTCTCTGTTCATCTTCCAACCTCGATTGTTGCACGAGGTATAGAGCATTGATATTGATAGACTCTAGGTGGAAACCCATGGGTGGGGAGGTTCACCGGAACCGCTCTTGTAATCGCCCCTAGCTCTCCCCTTGCTTGGCAAGAGGTACATCGTACAGATCGAGTGCGGTTAAGGGAGTAGGTCTCGTCGCCCAGCACCCCTCCATCGTCTACAAACTCTCTGTCTTATCAACACGCGAAGGCGGCAAGCGATGTTACTATTATAGTGTAGAATATCAATGTAAACCTTAAAAGCGCGTTGCGCGTAGACTGTACGTGTAAAACATTTGAACGACATGTAAAGCAAAGGAAGTGTGGCATATTATTTTTATGTGTCCTTTGGAATGAAATAGATAGTGAATTTTGGTTGCTTGAATTTGAACTATGCATTGGTTTTAGTTTCGTGCTCCCAGTCTTTGTTTCCCTTAGCTTCAAAGAGCATGGCTGTGCCGGGTAATGGCTGTCTTATGTGCATACTTGGACAAGCGAGTGCACATTTTCCAACCAAGGGAATATATTAATGTAGCGAAGATATCAATTACGGTGTCGCCGGTGGAGGGTTGGAGTGGCCAGCCCGGGATGGTCGCCGACTTGGGGGTCCGACCTGTAGATGGTCCTAGGATCTCTCTTGCGTGAAGAGGAAGACCTACCGGGGGCCTGGACTCGTGATCCGGCCGGAGTGTTGAGTTCCGAAGGCTCCGCCGGCGAATGTAATAGTGCTTTTTACCTGGAGTTTGCTAGATCGATGGTATTCAGTCGTGCGCACCCATGCTTTTATTCCGACCGATTGGTTCTGGAGGGAGCGGCGCGAAGCTATTTTTCTGTGTTGACATCAAGTGACTATGGATCCATGATGAAAGTCGGAAGAAGAGAAGTTCATGAAGGCCGGAGGGGAGGAATAGCTAAGGGAGGTTCAAGTCTCCGCGCTGTTGAGAGACTTGCTTGGTGTTTCGGGCTTCATAGCAGCGGTATGAAAGTGGGGGCGACAACACAGGTGAAGTTCAGAGTCCTACCTTTCAGGGTGAAAGCCCAAGGTCTGGCCTTAACTGGTTGTGCCTGACAATGACCTTGTTGGAGGCATTGTTTTGAGAGCGGTGATTATCTTCAGGGTGAAAACCTAAGATCGTTGATCGGGCGACGACGGTGTTAGAGCACTGTTCCCCTCTTGGAGGCGTCGTTTTTGGAGAGTCTGTATTTCAGGTGTTGTCTTGGCGCTGGATGTATTGCTGTTAGATCCTAGATACTGTAGCGGGACTTTTATTTCTTAGTTTTCCTTTCCGTTTTGGCTGTGTGCATCCGTAGTGCCATTAGAGTGGTGGTTGTTGTAGAGGCTGGGTGTAATTGATATCTTTTTTATATAAATATATTCTCTTCATCGAAAAATCAATTACATCCAGCTTCTGCAACAACGCCGACCAAGCAAGTAGACATGAGAGCAACGGATGTACACAACTAAAATATGAAAGAAGAATTACAGAAAGAAAAAGTCCGCTAGCTGATGGTGAAAACTGCTTTCCCGAATCCCGACTAACTTGTCTGTTTGGGATCAAGTGTTGTGGTATAGTGTAGATCAAACATCGCCAGAAATCCATCCCGAAACGAAGACCAAGCAAGTAGACATGAGAGAGACTAAATAATTCCCAAACAAACAACGGAACTCTCGGACATATCGGAGTACATAGTCCCTGATTGAATGCAGGTGCAAGGGTATCTCGACATGTTCACATAGTAAGCACGAACGCTTCAGTGCTTCACCATTCAAATTCAATGATGCGTCCTCTATGAAAAAAAGAGCGGCTACCCTGATGATGGCCAGCTATTCTTTTTTGCACACTTCGTAGAGACGTATTGCCGCATCAGGCGCGCGTATGCATCACACTCTCACGTCCTCTCTCCCTCTCCTTTTCCACGGTATCATGTCAAGCTTCAGCATTCAAGGCTGCGTCCTCTGAAAACAAACTCGGCGCACTATCAAGGAGCATGTATTTTGTACGCTCAGGCAGCTGAATATTGATCATCCGCGGATAGATTTCAAATAATTTCATCATATTTTTAAGTTGAATATGAACTTTAAAGGTTAACAAATTGTTCCACGTGAGCAAGAAGGAACTCCTCGGTCAAGTTGATTTTTGCAACCCATGTATTCCCATGCAATGCACCAAGTTGGTCGTCCCATTTCCCCCCTCCCCCGCTCTCGGTTAGCTACAGTAGGTGCTCTCCTCCTTATCCAAACCGGGCCGCTCCTTCCTCCTCTCCGCCGGAATAGCCGGCCGGAGATGGAGAGGAGAAGGCGCCGGAGTAGATCTTAGGTGTAGGAGTAGGTTTTTCGGCTGTATGCCGGGTTTTTGGAGTTTGGCATCTGGATCTCCGGCTAGGATCTGGTGTCTCTGGTGGTGGCTTGGCGGCGGCGAGCTCCAATGGTGGGAGCAACCGCGGCGGGCCTTATGCTCCAGGAATCTCCTTTAATAGAGGGCCAAGTAGGTGCTTTGTTCTTTGCAGGTGTGTGGTGACTGCTGCTCCTCCTGGCTGGTCGTGGCGGCAGGGGGGAGAAGCACGGCGGTGCTCAAGATCTAAGCAAGGTTTGTTCCCTGGCCGGCCATGGTGGTGAGGGGGGAACTGCCTTGCCTTCCCGTGCAAAGATTGTAGCCAGTAGGGCTAGCTGGTGCTATATGCTGAAGGGCTGCATAGCCCTATCTCTTTCTCTGTCCGGCCATGGTGGCGAGGGGAAAAGCGGAGGCGATGTGGTGTTTTCGACCAGGCGGCGCCAGCCCTATCTTTGGTGGTTCTTCGTCAAGCGCAACTACGTAGCCGACACCATGTCTTCTGCGATCTACAGCCGGCAAGGCGGCTGTTTCTCAACCTCCGAGTCGGAGGTTTCTCCCTGTCCCTAGCTCGACGCCTCCTCGTTGCCAAGTGATTCGTTCCCGGCGGCTTGGAGGTAGCCAGCAGAGGTGGGTTCTCGCCGGAAGGAAGAGTTCGAGCGGCTTCTCTCCATTCCTTGGCGGCGACGCTTTGAGGATGCCGGCGAGCGGTGGCGGTGGCGCTCCAGGACCTGATTGCTTTTTCAGCTTTTATTCTGGGGTGTGTTTTGTACATTTGCAGGCCTTATCCTCTAATTCTAGGTTCTTTAGGACGAGTGTTATTAAGGACATGTATGCAATTTGTACCCGTCACGTGTCACTCTAATGGAATACCACCTTCTATTTCAAAAAAAAAAGTATTCACATGCATACCCTCTTGATGGTCCAGTTCCTTATTTTGGAGAGCATATGGAGAAACACCACCTAGGAGCTATCACAATGACTAGACACTCTGGACCATCAGATCGTATATACTAATGTTTCAGATCATTCCTCTGTTCCTACAGCTTTGCTAGGTTTTGCCCGTTGAGCTAAGGTGCATCCTAAAAAAGGAATATTACCACAATTATCTACCTTGATCGTGGTAG